>NW_012101876.1:4204770-4254474 GCF_000951045.1 Mandrillus leucophaeus | reverse complement strand
AGAAAGAAAGAAAGAAAGAAAGAAAGAAAGAAAGAGAAAGAAAGAAAGAAGGAAAGAAAGAAAGAAAAGTAAAAGAGAAGAGAAGAGCAAAAAATCTCATAATGTTTTAAGAAAGTTTACAAATTGTGTTGGGCTAATTCAAAGCCATCCTGGGCCACGTACTGCCCATGGGCAGTGGGTTGGACAAGCTTGGGCTAGAATGTCAGCATCTACCAGCTGCAGGGTAATACAGCTGGTGGGAGTGATTTCTGTTATCTAAGTCTATTAAAAGACTGTTTAGTTACTACCATTTTTTGGTCCAGCATGGGAGCAGAAACCATAGGGAACACAAATGGAATATGTCACGGCACTGCCCCAGAGGGCTGCAATTTTTGTTTGCATGTACAAGTTAGGGATCTGGTGCTCAAGGTTAACCCTTGGCTAAACTCAGTGATGGAGACCTCAGAAAGCCGTGAACATACAGCTCTTGCTGTGGCTGCGGTGCTGTGATATACACAGCGCTGTACAGTTTGTCTAGAGGCTTAGGTTTCTTCCCAGCAGTAAAACCTTGAGCAAATCAGAGAACCAGCCTGAATAGACAGATCAAGATCTTTCTTCTCACGACAACCACAACTCATGGAAGTTTTGAAATGGTTTCTCTATCTTCCTTCCCTCCTTCCAGATGAGTAAACTGGGGCCCACATGGGTTAAGGGTTGCTGTCCTGCTGCTCCCTTAGCTCAATTCCATAGCCGATTGAGTGGCTATTCACGGGGCTGTCTGATGTCAACTCACAGGAGAGGGTCTCAACAGGAAACCCTCTCAATGGAGTTTGTCCAAAACAACTGCAATTAACAACAGGATGAGATTCTTGCAGCAAGTCATGCTGGTCTTCTCACAAAGCAACATAATAATGACCTTGTTATAAACGGTATTTAACTCAGGCTCTAGACATATATAAAAGGAATGCAAACTAGCTAGAGAAGAGAGCCTATGTCCTTTGAGCCTATAGTTTTGTCAAAGGATGAAAAACTGGAGTTCAAAGTCATAGAGGTTCCTCTCCAACTGCAAACATTTTGCTATGCAGACCTCATGCTTGGAAATTAGGAAAGATATGAGGACTGAAGCACTTGGGTTATTTTAGTCATTTTTCAGAATCATACATTTTAATGTCTAGGACATGAAAATCTAAAACTGGCTGCCAAGAAGTTAACATCGATCAAAGTTAACAAGTCTTTTTGCTTGTGTGATGTCTTCGATCACAATGCTTCTAGTCTTCAGAACTAGACAAGGATT
The DNA here is from genome assembly GCF_000951045.1 of Mandrillus leucophaeus. Lineage (NCBI taxonomy): Eukaryota > Metazoa > Chordata > Mammalia > Primates > Cercopithecidae > Mandrillus > Mandrillus leucophaeus. The sequence continues at coordinate 4,253,201 of NW_012101876.1, read as the reverse complement.
TCACCTTAAAAAATGGCTAATACCCAGTTCACATCAATCAGCACTGCCTGTGACAGAAAGCAAGCCAGCACTGTAATGACCCGGAGTACCTTTTAAATCAATACATCATTATAAAGATAGAGAATTTAGGAACTAGAAATATCTTAGGCATTATTGAGTCTGGTGCTTTCATTTTGGAGATGAGGAAACCAAGGACAAAGGGTGTAATGTTGTAGGATATAGGATTCGTATAGAAAAAAAAAAAAAACCTATGAATTAAGTATGCAAGGACGAGGATGTCAGTGGAGATTGGCATTCAGAGCTTCTATCTCCATAGACAGTGGATTCCCACAGGCTTGCTCTCTGGTTTTTTATGCTGATCCTACCAGAATGCCCAAGTCTTCTGCCCCAGCTAGCATCTGTTCCCATGTAGCCCCCCAAGGAAACAGACCATCTTACCTGATGCCCACGCCTTCCTTTTTCTCCCTTAGGGCCTTGGACATAGCTATTAGTTCCAGGATCCCCCTGAGAAAATAAAGGGTTCATTACCTCAAATGGACAGAAAAGAAAAGAAATTATAGGAAGAATTATTTATAACAAAACAAAACAAAAAAATAAGGTACAACTGAAGTGGACCCTTTTTATTATCTGGACCTGCTCAAAAATCTCAGACATTTAATGCAATTAAAATTCCAACCTTTTTAAGAACTCAACTTTTCTGTAAGTTTTTCCCTCAAATCTCTTATTTGTTGTAATACTAAGATAAGGTGAGCAGATGCTTTATTAAAGAATAATGAATTGCTCTTTGCCTTTGTGTCACGAGCAAACAGTTCTCTAGTCCCTGGAATTAAAGTAGCAGAAATCCCCCAACATCACTCACAGGATCTCCCCTTAATCCAGGCTCTCCACGCTCTCCAGGTTGTCCTGGCGGTCCCGTCAAGCCCTGAAATCACGAAGAAAAAATGTGTCACTTTGAAAAAATGACATATTGCCTAGGGAGAAGAGAACATTAAGAGGGAAAATAAGAATCAAATGAAAAGAGCAACTTAGTACCTGAATTTTAAAGCATTCACTGCCAAGGAGGTGAGATTGAAAGGTAAAGAAGGACATACTTTTACTGGCTATCTGCTATGTGCTCGGACCTAGATGTGTGTTACCTCATTTAACCCTCACAACTCAGGAGTTCACCGATTTGCATTATGCAGGACCTGAGATTCTAGGAAGTTGGGCCTAGGTCTCCCTACCATCAAATTCCTTGATCTTTCCACCCCTTGGTGATGCTCCACACAGAAACACATGTTGTTGTTGTTGTTGTTGTTGTTGTTGTTGTTGTTGTTTAAAAAGGGGGTGGTGGTGAGCAGAGCTTTCTCCATCATGAGCATGGGCAGCAGCGGTAGAGCAAGATCTCATGAAAAAGAGAAAGGAGAGAACAATGTTTCCAGAGCTCCTGACTACGGCAGATCGGAAACCAGAGAGGTGAAGAAACTTGTCATAGGGCTGTGACATAATAAGTAAATGATGCTTCCCTTAAACCCTGCCGTGATCAGTGCCATTCCTGTGTAGTAGTGCCTACAGAGCCATGAACTGGGGAGAGGCTCCACCACAGGTGCCTTCCTCAGATGACATCACGTGCCTGGAGCTGGAGGGTGCGTATGATGAACAGATGGGATCACTGTTCTATAGCTTTCAGACACAAAGGAAATAAAATGTTCTCTAGACTCCAAAAGAAGCCACCTCATAATCTTACTTGAGATGCCTCCTTATCTCTTTCCTGGCCTAATATAATGGTAAAAGGGAGCTAGATAACTCTAGGTTCCAATCCTGCTATTTAATTTCCTACATAGGCAAATTTCTTTGACTTCTCTGAGACTCCATTTTCTCATTTGTGAAACAGATATGCCTAACTTACAGAAACAGTGTAGGGATTAAATAGAAGAATAAATTCAAGTGGTTAGGCATATGGTTCCTATTATGATTCACCCTACTTCTAGACCCCCGTTTATCTGACCCAGTCACTGGACTCTCAGAGTAATCTTCCAAACCTACAGCTTCCAACATGTGTCTTCCTTGCCTATAAACCTTCGATAGCCCTTGATTACTCAGCAGAAACAAAACTCCCAAACGTAGCATTAAATTGACTCCAAATTGCCCTTCAGGCTTTCTCCCCACTCTTTATACTTTTTATTTTATCCTCAACTCCTATGAAATTAGGATCCTTATTTTTCCAAACCTATCATGATTTCTTCTAACTCTAACCCTTTCCTTGAGCCTTTTTCTTAAGCTAGAATACCCTGTGTCTCTCTCCCAGTCCCTCTCACAGAGGTCTGAGTGAAAAATGTCTTGATTTCCTGCATTGTCTGGAAAGCTGGAGTCCTCCCCACTCTTGGGCACCTGCTCAAATGCCACAGGGCCTTAGTATAGAAGTTGCTCTCTTGCCTCCCTCTGTCTTCCTTAATTGTTACCTATCTTTTAAATTTCATCCCATCTTCACGTCCTCAATGAAGTCTTTCTGACTGCACAGGCTGGGTCAAATCCCCTGTCGTATTCCTCTCCATACCCTTATCTCAGCAGTAATATTATATCTATTTCCAGGATTATTTCATTCATGTCTGTCTTTTCCCATAGAGGCCAATCTTAAGATGCAGAGCCCATGTCTGTTTTGTTACCCATTCTAGAATCATGTCTTGATTACAATAGATGCTCAATAATTTCTGATGATTGATCAAATGAAGAAAAGGGAGTCTACTTTAGTTTCCTCTCCAAGTCACTGTGCTCCCATTGGTTCTTTATTTGCACCATTGTTACATCCTGTAGCTTATCGTAAACACTCGACAGGTGTTTATTGAATTTAACTAAATGTAGCTGAAACTGAAGGCTCTCCGGTGTTAAGAAAGTATGGTATCTCCCACCTTTCCAAAGTCTGATCCATAAACTTCAAGTTAGAAATTAAACCTCAATAAAGAGCCATGTCTTCTGACTCTCCCTGTTTCACCCATCAGGAATTCAATCCACATCATTAATTGTTCACCCTTGGAGTAAAAGCATTAGTCTAATTTCATGAGGAGTACAAAGAAGCATAAGCAAATAAATTACACCCTTTATGTCTAATCCTATCAATCAATGGAAGCTGACCATAGTACTGTGTTGAGATGAATCCTTCAGCCATGTTGGATCCCATAATTGGTTAGTATGTCCGCCATGGGCACAGGAAGGGAAGGTTGTGGGACATATGCTAGGTATCTGCCATCCCTTACGTGGAAACAGAATTGCCATCAGGAGGAAGTGTGTAATCACTGTCAAACGATAGTATAAATAATTGCAAGGATGTAGAGAAGGCAAAGATCACTACAAACTGACATGCCAAGGAAGCTGTTGTGAGGAAGAAAAAGAGGAAAAGTGATATTCAGATTAAGCACTGAATATGGAAGCAAGAAAAAGGCATTCCAGGAAAGGCAGCTGGCATGAGCAAACACACAGAGGTGCGCATGCATAAGCAACATTTCGGAGACAGTGAGCCTGGGAAGATATTTCTTGACAGAGATTTGTAAAGAATGTGGTTGAAAGGCCTTGGATGTAACACTAAATCACTGGTGACAGGGAGCCATGAGAAGCTTGAGAGATAGGGAGTGACATGATCACTGTTCTCAAGCACAAAATGTTAAGTCATAGGACTTACATTAGTCATTCCACCATCAGCAGAGTCAGACCTTAGGTGAAGCTTCCAAACAGCTATCTCATATTAATTGCCCTTTAGCTCTCCATTTAACTCCATAGGATTTAAGCCACTAGATGATTTTTTTCCCCACAGTTTCCCACATTTTAAAAATAAACTATCCATATCAGGTTACTCAATAGGAAAATGAAAGAATATCATCATACTTTACCCGATTTCCCCTATTTCCTTTTTCTCCAGATGACCCTGGGATTCCACGATTACCCTAAAAAAAGAAAAATGAACATACAGACAACCTGTCTTTTATTAGTCCCACTAAAATTTTTCTTTATGTATTTTCACAATCCTAGCCAAGAGTAGAAAGTACCTTTACTACTCTATTTCTGACAATATGACAGATTAGATGTTTTGAATAACCCTCCCACTGAAAATTTAAAATTCCAGATAAATTAAAATATATTTCGTATACATTAAAAATCTGATTTAAGGCCGGATGCGGTGACTTACGCCTGTAATCCCAGCACTTTGGGAGGCCGAGGCGGGTGGATCACCTGAGGTTGGGAGTTTGAGACCAGCCTGACCAACATGAAGAAACCCTGTCTCTACTAAAAATACAAAATTAGCCAGATGTAGTGGCACATGCCTGTAGTCCCAGCTACTCAAGAGGCTCAGGCAGGAAAATCACTTGAACCCGGGAGGTGGAGGTTGCAGTGAGCCGAGATCACGCCATTGCACTCCAACCTGGGCAACAAGAGCAAAACTCCATCTCAAAAAAAAAATCAGATTTTAAAAAATCCTTATGGTTTATAATAAGGAGAAAGCAAAAATGCAGGCAAGTAGCGCATGGCAGTCCTAAGAGCTTCTTGTAATTGTGTGTGTGTGTGCGTCTGTGTGTGTGTGTGGTGTGTGCATGTGTGTGTTGCGGGGAGCAGTGTGAAGGGCCTCAAGCTGACAATTTATTTTAGGGTGGTCCCAGAATGTAGTGCCACTAGGAACACATGACAGAAGCAAACAACCTCAACTCAGGCCCTAATGATGTCTCACAGACAACGTTCCATCAAAAAATGAGTTTAAATCAAAAGTCACAACACACATGAGGGAGATGCCATGAAGGAGAAGCTAGTGGAAACAACATACAACAAAATCGGACCGCAGTGACTGCAAATATTGGGATTATAATATACTGAATGTAAAATGAGGATATTTAGTATGTTTAAATAATTAGAAGAGAATGAATAAAATAACCAACTATAAAAGGAGATCAAGTAGATTTCAGAAAGGATCAAATAGAACTACTTGAAGTGAAAAATATAATTAAAATTAAAAATTCAATTGACAAATTAAATATTATATTAAACACAAGTGAGGTGAGACTTAGTGAACTAGAAACTCTACAGAAATTATACAGAATGCAGCACAGAATGACAAAAAAATAGAAATATAAAAGAGCAGTTAAGAGACATTGGGGGCAAAATGAGAAGTTCTCACAAATTTCTAATTAGATTTCTGCAAAGAAATAATACAGAAAAAAGGAAAAAATTATCATTTTGAAATTAAGTCCTGAAGATTTCCAAAATTGTAAGAAACATAAACACTCAGATTCAAAAGACTGACAAGTCCCAACCAGAATACATAAAAAGTAATCCACACCTGGACACATCATATTGAAACTGTCAAAAACTAAAATCAAAGAGAACATTTTAAAGCAGCCTTATGCATTTTAAAAAGTTGCTTACAAAAGAACAGTTATTTTGACAGATAATTTCTTAATGGCAATAATGAAAGGTAGAAGACAATAGAAGCCAGAAAACTATGAAATTACATTTTCCTTTTTTTTTTTTTACACTCTGAGCAGCAGCATTTACATCTTTTTTCCAAGTCTTTTCTTTTTTTTCTTTTTTATGATACTTTAAGTTCTGGGGTACACGTGCATAATGTGCAGTTTTGTTACATAGGTATACACGTGCCATGGTTGGAATTACATTTTCACGGTGCTGAGAGAAAGTAACCGTCAACCAGAATTGCTTACCCACTGAACTATCTTTCAAAGAGATTTTCAGGAAAAAAAAAAAAAAAACAAGAAGAGTTTACAACGAACTAACCTTTAGAATTTCATTAAAGGAAATTCTAAAAGTTGTGCCTTAAGCAAAAGAAACATGATTTTTTCATGTTCTTTTGAAGGTATCAGTGACTACAAGGAAGGCATCAGTCAGATGAGTAAACACGAGGGTAAAGCTAGATAAGTATTGACTATATAAAACAACAATAAGAATGTGTAATTGGCAGAATTTAACAAAAATAAGATGGAAATAAAATACTATACAATAATATGTAACATGGGAGGGAGTTGATTAAAGTTTCTAGAGTCCTTGTATTTTGAGGATGAGGAAAAATACATAGATTAACATTAAACATTGTTGAGTATACATGTTAAAAATTCTAGCTAGTCATGAAAAGGTGTACTCTCCATAGGAGTATAAATGCCAGGTTAACAGACAGGAAGACATTAAATGAGAAACTTCTGCACCTGTTCTCCATCCAAGCCATCAACTCCTTCCTCACCAGGGTTGCCCTGTGAAGCAGAGGAGAAACAGGTGTATGTGAATATTTCTTTGACATTGATTTCTTTGCTAATATTTTTTCAATTGATACAGAATCTAGACTCTGTAACACTTATATACTACACCCAGTTACTAAAAAGTAATGATTATTTTCTTCCTGAAATAGTTATTAGGGTTATATGCTGTTTTACCTCATAGCTTCAGGTGCTAAAAATGTGTATGTATTTTTTAACCTTAAAATTTGAGTGGATAAGAAAGACTCCCTTTAAACTTTTGCACTTGGAACAAGTAGCTGTTTCACAAGACCAAATGAAACACTGATTGTCAAATGCTAAAAATGGTCTTTTTGTCATTGACCTTCTTTAAAAAGATGGCAAATAGGCCTGAATTAATTAATTTAATGGAAACCTGGTAGTTCACAGATTAAGGAGGAACTAAATGGGTATGTGTGCATTTGGGGAGATAAAAATTTAAAAAAAGAAAGGAAGTGAAAAACTGAGGTTAATTAGGAGATAAGGGTAAAACTGGGCAGTGAGTGGCATGGTGACATCTCATCAAATATTCCATCACTTTCAAATTGTGGGCCCTTCATTTTGCCAACTATCCCAAAATGACCAATAATATATTCATTACAAAGAATCTTTTAAAGAAAAAGCCAGAGTTTCGCAAACAAAATAAAATGCATTTACATGTGTGAAATAGTTGATTTACTCCTACTGTCTACAAAAGAAAATCAAGTTTCAGGCATTTTTTTAACCAAAGTACAGCTGAGTTATACATAAAAATAAGTACACCAAACTCTCGGACTAGAATTACAAGGAATGCATATTTGCCACAGGCCGCAGGAGGTTAATCGGTGATACCAGAAAACATGGATAAGGAAGTTCCATGAGCCCTTGTCTGTCTTTTTCATCATTTTGTAACCACTCCCTAGGGTAATGTGGGGAACAGAGTGGGTACCTAATAAATACTTTTTGAGTGAGTGAATCAGCAAATGGATACTATGGTTCTGAATCTGAGTGTAAATCATTCCCTTCTCCTGCCAACTCCTTTCCTAACAACCTCATCCCAGCACTCCTCTTCCATTTGACACCCATCTTGACCAGACCCAACCCACTACACCCTAGATTCAGGACCAACACTTCTAGACCATCATGTGATGAATACGGTGGCCCAATTTGTATGTAGAGTCAGCGAGGCTTGAAAACAATATGTCATTGCCTTAAACCTGAAATACATGTCTTACAAATAGTCACTCATTAGCATGGAAGTTTGGCTATTAATATCCTCTGACAAATTCTCTTGTCTAAAAGTCTGAAGCCTCACCTCACTCAGGCAAAGAAATGTGATTGAAATAAGTATTGCATTTCCCAAAGAAACTTTTATCCAGTTTAAGAAGGGTAAAGGAGATAACCTACCTTCTCTCCTGAAAATCCTCTTGCTCCCTAAAGTTAGAAAGAGATCAAAAGAATTGAGCTTGAATGAGATTTTTAAGCCTTGTTTCATTTAGGAAACCATATGTTCCCTGGTTTGAAGAAAATATAATTACAATACTAGATCAAAATGAAGATGCCTTGTCTGGCAAGTGTGGTGGGCATTACAGCATCCTGGTTACTACTACCCTCCTTTGCATGGAACCTGGAGAAAATTGCACTTTGCAACTCCTCACATAGTAGGAATGAAAAGGAACAACCCCTTATTAAATGCCCCTTATTAAAATGATGATATTTTTCAAACAAAAGTGAGAATACATTGGCTAGCAAGCATGAGAGGGCTTCAAGGAACAACAGGAAAAATTAATTGAAAGAGAATTTTGATAGGTATACAGGATATGGTCATTGTGGTTAGGAAAACTCTCTTTAGGATTCTTAGATTGTAGAATTTTTTTTTTTTACTTTATTAAGAAAGATTCTCCAATCCTGGGCAGTTGAGGGACATTTAATGCAACCAGCCGAAAAAGTATACCTGTATCCCTTTAGCCTTTAAAACTTTAGTGTTCTCACATGGACACAGGGAGGGGAACAACACACACTGGGGCCTCTGTCGGGGGATGGGGTGAGGGGAGGGAGAGCATCAGGAAAAATAGTTAATGCATGCTGGGCTCAATACCTAGGTGATGGGTTGGTAGGCGCAGAAAATCACCATGGCACATGTTTACCTATGTAACAAACCTGTACCCCAGAACTTAAATTAAAATAAAAACAAAACAAAAAAACCTTTAGTGTTCTCAATCCTACTTCCAACCACCAGCACCTGTCACTCTTTTCTGAGGGTTTTTTCAGGGACCAGGGCCTGCTCTACCCACACGCAAGACAGGCTAAAAGTGCTAGGAACTAATACCCACTGGAAGCTGCCATTAACTAATTCCTGATGGGATTTGGTGTATAAACACCCCAGCTCCCTCACCCCTTAACTGGAGTACATTGAGATGCATGTTCAACTCTGGCTGCCAGAGTTCTTCAGTAGGATTAAGCTCCATCTACCCACAGAGATGATCTGATTGATAACGTACCCTTTTCAGGCCTCCTTTCCTCCTTATCTCACTTCCTTACTTCCCTACTAATGCTTACTAGAATTATCTCCCAGTAAAATACTTGCAATTGACTCTTTTTCTCAGGCTTTACTTCTGGGAAACCTTTAATCTGAGGAGGAGCTAAGACTCCATAGCTATGTTTAAGAATTATGGTTTTCCTCAAACTCAAGGGATGAAGCCAAGAAAGAGAAAGAATCCCACAGCTCAAGCTCCCACTCACCTTAGGTCCCCTCATACCAGGGCATCCTTCCTCACCTCGGAGTCCAGGAAGACCCGGGGGGCCTCGTTCTCCCTGTGGAAGAAGAAGACATGTGAATGCACACAAGCAACTGTCTCTGTCACCACCAGCCAATTCAAGCCAGCAATAAGGACCTTCAAAATGACCAAAAAAAGACTTGGTTCTTGCGGTTGCTTTTACAACCTCAAAGACCTGCTTAGGTCACCTCCAAGGCACTCAGATTGTTAATCCGTCAACTGCTCATAGAGATGACTCCAAACCATACAAACTCAAACTATCTGCATTTTTAAATCAATTCAGTTAAGTCATATGGGCAAAACTTCAGAATTCAGATAAAACAGAAGGTCTGTCTGAACATTTTCTTCAGTCAGCTGAAATTGGATGGAGGTTTCATTGTGGTCCCTCAAGGAATAAACCATTATTTGACCCTTTCTCTTCCAGGTGAATTCCTACCCGTTCCTAAGATATAGGTCCTGTGTCACCTTCTCTCCTGAGAAGCTTTTTCTGTTGACCCCACCCAACTGTCCCTTCAGATTCCTTGTAGTATTTGGAGGATACAAATCAGCACATATCATAGTGAAATGTGGTTTTACACATCAGAATCTCCTGCTATATTGTGAGGTTCATGGAGACAAAGACAATGTCTCATTTCTTTATCGCTGCATTTCTAGCCCCAAACACAGCATCTGTCATCATACAATAGATATTCAACCATGATTTGAAGAATTACTTACTGAATTATATTAATAAATGTAACCTTTTCATCTCGGTATTAGATTAGGAAGGGAATGGTAGATATCATGCCTTTTGCCAAGTTGATTAAATATTAATTGGAAAGTACTGCACGTCACATGAGCTTTAATCAAAAGACAGTCTACATTTGTAATATCTAACTTTGACTTAATTAGGTTGATAACTACATATGCTGTTCAGGACAGTAAAAAGGCACACAATAAAATGAGAAGAACTACGGATCTAGAATGAAAGGGCGTGTATTTGAGTCCTAGTTCTGCTTCCAGCCTGTTGTGTGAGCTTAGACAAAAGCATATGATGTCATGAATCACAATTTTCACCATTTATAAATGTGGATCTAAATAATACTGACTCTAGTCATCTCATAGGATTGTTCACTGAATGTATGATGCTGTATTGGAAATACTTCACAAAGTATATAGATTGAACAAATTAGGTATTTTATACTTAGATAGCAATAGATAATGAGAAAAGCACAGCTTCTGGCATCAGGAAACAGTTTTGGACACATCTGCAACCCTCTCCAACCTTAACAAGGCCCTTACTCTCTCTGAGTTTCTACTTTCACATCTATAGAACGAAAGTATTAACACATACTAGCACAGTTGCAATGAAGATTAAATGTGATAATAAATACAAAATGCCTAATGCAGGGCTTCACACACAGTAGATGCTAAGTAAATGTCTTTTCCTCCCTTCTTCCTAGTCTATCTGTATTTTTAGCTTTAATGTGTGGTGTTTAAGCTTCATCCGGAAAATGTGATCCTAACATATCTACTGTACTATATTGCAACGTATAGTGCTATCAGTTGTGTTTATTAGAAAATAGTTGATATATACAAAACAAATGTTCTTGATAAAAGCAGAAATATCAAGGAAAAATTTATTTTTAACAAAACTAAAAATAAACCCACTCAGCATGGCTACTATTAAAAAAAATAAAACAGCAGAAAATAACAAGTGTTGACAAGGATGTGGAGAATTTGGAACATTTGTCCACTGTTGGTGGGAATGTAAAATGGTGTAGCTGCTGTGGAAAACAGTATGGCAGTTCCTCCAAAAATTAAAAATAGAATTATCATATTATCCTGGAATTCTACTTCTGGGTATATATCCAAAAGCATTAAAAGCAAGGTCTGGTAGAGATATTTGTACAGCCATGTTTATAGTAGCATTATTCATAAGCAACCCAAGTGTCTGTCAACAGATGAATGGATAAACAAAATGTGGTGTGTCTATATATAAATACAATTGAATATTATGCAGCCTTAAAAAGGAGGAATATTCTGACACATGCTAGAACATGGATGAATCTTGAAGACATTGTGCTAAGTAAAGTAAGCCAGTCACAAAAATACAAATACAGTATGATTCCACTTATCTGAGGTACCTAGAGTAGTCAAATTCACAAAGACAGAAAATAGAATGGTGGTGACAGAGACTGGAGGAAGAGGGAGTGAGTGTCTGATGTATACAGAGTTTTACTTTTACTAAATGAAAAGATTTCTGGAGATGGATGATGGTGATGGTTATACAACCATGTCAATGTACTTAATACCACTAACCTGTACACTTAAAAATTGTTAAGATGGTAAATTTTATGTTATATGTATTTGACCACAATTAATTAAAAAGAACATTGTGAAGAAAAAGAAATGAACCTACTCTTGGGACTTCTATTCCCAGTTTCTAAAATTTCAGTTGCTGTACACACATAATTATGTGTTTACACAAAATTAATCCTCAGGAAAAAAATACATATATATAGCAGTCTGAAATTACAGTCCCCACAAAGCTGTCACAATTTCTCGTATTTCAGAGTACTCTCTCCATTAGTTTACTTTGAACAGCATGGTACTGACGCACCATCAGTATCAATTTGAAATGTTTATGAAATGCTGTGAAGGTCACCCTTCAGGTCAGTTACCAAAAAAAGGAGGTAAAGAAATCTAACAGAAATGTATTTATTATATTTCAGGTTGAGACCTTACAATTGCAAATGTTGAATGCCATGCAAATAGGACTTTTAAAAGTGACTTTTATAGGCAACTGAATTCATGATTATATTGTGGCGACCATAAAGAGAGAGTTTTACAAGCTAAATGAGGCAATGGGTTTTTGGAGCTGTAAATAAAGTTTACAGTGACAGACTTCATAAATAGACTTAAAAGTATTTTATCTTAAACAACTTAGGCAGAAGTAAACACAAAACACTATAGAAAACTGAAATGTTTCCAAAATGTGGCTCTAGTAATAACAAAGAAGTTAATATAGAAACTACATGGGAAAAGTTTTTAATAAATTGATTTGATAAAGTATGAAAGAGAGAAAAGCAGTTTTCCTAATGTAATATATAATTACACCTAATGAAAGACTTTAAAATGCTTACATATAACTAAATTAAAATATAAATATTTTATTTATATCAAAATAGACATTTGCCTGTTTTACCTATATCCCTAAAGGTTTATACTTTCTAATTGAGCAAAAACATTTTTTAGGATGTTCATATGAAGAAATGAAAACTGTATTTTATATATGGGCCTATATGCTAAATGGTTTGGAGAACCAATTTTCAGTTTATTGTATTTCTAATTCAAATACTAAACTCTATAATGTTTAAAAATTGGTCTCTCATCTACTCACAGTATTTGCTTAAAGCTATAAATAATAACCATGATTTAATGGAAAGACTAACACCACTTAAAAGTTTTCAAAGGCTTGGCTATTTTATGACAAATGGGAATAATAATAACAACATATATACATATGTGTATATATGTGTATATGTTATTATATTTCTATATGTTATATAAATATATATTTATAATATATATTATATTTATAATATATAATATATTATATATTGTATATATATTTATATATAATTATATATAATATATATTATATAATATTTATTTTATATAATATATATTATATAATATATAATATATTGTGTATTTTATATATACATAATACATTATATAATATATTATATATTATATATAGTACATTATATAATATATTATATATAATAATATATAATAAATATATATGATATATATAACATATATATGACACATAGAGAGAGAGAGAGAAGAAACTAAGAATGTTTAGCCCTATGTCTGGCATATATAAAACTGTCAACAAATGTTAGATGTTTTTGTTACAACAAAGTTACATAAATATTTTTGTGACCTTGGAAAATCTGACTTTGTTCTATAAATAAGGTTTTGCTGTGTAACCAATGCATAAGTTATTATTTAAACCACCCATTCATAACATATATATTTTTAAAGCCAGACAACAATCTCTCCCATTCCACATGCTCTCTGACCATGCCTCTCCTCCATGCTGGGGAGCAGTCCAAGTCTCCTCCTCTTGAACAGAGTCTGGACTCAGTGACTGGCTTGCAACCAACAGGATGAGAAAGCCATGTTACAGCCTGACTTCTGAGGCTGGGGCAGAGGCCTTGCAGCTTCAGCCTTGGTCTTTTGGAGCACTCACTCTCAGGACGGACCCTCCCTGCCGGAGTGCTTCCTATCGGTTCCAGCTCCACCTGTCCTTGTTCAGTTCCAGCTAAGATGCCAGAGCAGCAGACATGTGAGAGAAGGGGCAGTGGGTTCTCCAACTCCTGTTTCTAGAGCCCAGATGGTCTAGTCAACCCAGCTGAGACCTCAGGCATGGAGGAAAGAGGCCCCTCTTTTGCTTCTTTTCCAGTGTCCCCACCCACAGAGTCTGTGAACATAATAAAATGATTATTTTACACCACTAAGTTGTGAGGGTTGTGGAGGGCAGTGGGACTGTAAGTTATGGGTAACTGGAACAATGATTTAGTTATTTGTCCTTGTGTGCTTTCAACTTGAACCTACAAATTTATGGGCCCCATTCGGAAACTGGTCTGCATCTGCACAGAGAGGTCTCTGCTGTTGAGTAGACCAATCTGACCAGCTTTTCAAGCCAACAACATTAAAAGCCATTCAGAGGACAACACATTGTGAAGTCACCTTCTCTTGTGAGAAATGCATTAAAAAGAAACTAGAACTACTAGAGTTGTTCTGTCAAATACAGGGGCTATCGAGCACTTGAAATGTGTCTGGTCCAAACTGAGATGTGCCTTCAGTGTAAAGTGATATTTAGAAGACGGTATATAGAGAAAGTAAGGTGTCTCATTAATTTTTATATTAATTACTAATGAAATGATAATATTTTAGATATATTGAGATAAATAAAATATATTATTAAAATTAATTTCACCTGTTTCTTTTTACTTTCTTTAAGATAGCTACTACAAAATTTTAAATTATAAATGTCATTTGCATTATATTTCTAGCCCTGTACTAAAGGGTCTTTACAAAATATCTTGGTTTTATAATGTTGGCACAGTAAAGAAGGGGGACAAAACCATCTTTCACCCTAGAATTTGGTTTCTTCTGTTTGTCTGAAATTGGAGTCAATGGTCCTAATGGGTGGAATGGACCTTACGTCATTCTCCTAAAGTTGACTGGGCTCATTGAACCACAGACCAGGCAGAAAAAATAAAATAACACTTAAAGGACATTTTTAAACATAATAAAAATGGGAAGGAATATTTTCATTATTTCTAAATAAAATAGCAAAAATCCATCAATCACGTTCCTGAATGTATTTCTAACACCTAAGACTACGCTTACTTAGGAAAAATAAATAGAAAAATTGAACAATTATCTTGTAAACATAAAGAAACGTGACTCTGTCTCAAAAAAAAAAAAAGAAATGGATGAGCTTACATGGGTTTCAGCAGCTACATTTTCCTCTGATTTCTGCTTATTTTCCAACACCCTAAATGTTCAGAATAATAAAACAACGTGCCACTCTAAGTGGAGCAATGACAACATAGATACCAGTGGTTCAGAAAGCGTGGTCAAAGGGCCCCTTCTGTTTCCAAGATACTTTTGGGAGGGTCACAAAGTTAAAGTTATTTTTCCAATTACACTAAAATATCTTTTTTTTCATTCTTATTCTCTGCCAAGTATGTGGTAAAGTTATCAAGAAGCCACATGGCAAGTGGCATCACCACAGACTGAATACAGAGACAGATTGGAAATTCAGCTGCCTCCTAATAAGCTAAATATGCCAAACAATGCTGCTTTCTCACTAATATTTTTTGTTTGGGAAAATACAGTTATTTTTCATGAAGAAATATGTCATGAGTGTTAACTTTAGTGAGTTTATTGTTGTTATTTTGTAATAAGAAACAATTTTTAATATTCTTAGTTCTAATTTCTAATATGGTAAATAATAACACATGGAAACCATATAAACAAAAGCTCTTCAAGGTTCCCAATAATCTTTAAGAGTGTAAAGGTTGAGGGGTACAGGAAATGGAGAGATTTTGGTTAAAAGGTACAATCTTTCAGTTACAAGTTAGTAAGTTTGGGGGTTGTAATGTACAAGATGATAATTATAGTTGATGATACTATACAATATACTAGAAATTTGCTAAAAGAGTAGATGTTAAATGTTCTTGCCACATACAAAAAAATGGCAACTATATGAGGTGATGGACATGTTAACTGACTTGACTCTAGTATCATTTCACAATGTATACATATATATCAACTCATTATATTGTACATCTTAAATTATACAGTTCTATTTGTCAATTATACCCCAATAAAGTTGGGGTGGGGGGAAGAATATAATGGCATCCTTAGGCCAAAATGTTTGAGAACCAGTGGTATATACATGAATCAACCTAAAAATAGGAACCGGTGGCAAAGTGGTTTTCCATAATTCAAAATTAACTGAAAACCATGGGATTTAAAAATCCTTCCATTTATATTATGTATCCATTTATATTATGTAATAAAGATGGATATTTATAAATAAATATATCCATTTATATTATGTAATAAAGATGGTCCCTATCACATCCCAGTCCCCTAGCTCACAATTCTCTCTATAATATATATTTTCTCCACAGACAATCACATGACTGATAGATAACTTGTGTTTGCCAAGCATATCCCCAGGGGTGTGTCCAGAGTTACATGCAAGCCATCAGTGGCTAACTATAACTCCACCACCTTCTCAGCCACACAGGGAAGCATCTGAGTGACCTGTAGTAAGAATGGTCTTAGATTCTCTCCAATTATTTTGTTAACCATTTACAAATATAGACAGCTTAGTAATAGGAACAAATTATCTGCAATTTAGCTCATGATTAACAACTACTTTGACATCCACGCACACTAGACACAGACCACATTTTCAGTTAGTTCAAATTCACTGATTAAAAAATAAAACAGCCATACCGAATCATTAATGCATTCCAGAAACTATATCTTTAAAAAGCAGATCTGCCTGGAATTTATTATAATAAATGTCTATTTTTTATATATATATATATTTTTAGACCCACCGTAAGTGGCATAGATGAGAAAAACTTCCATGACTTAGGTGCAGTTAAATATTGCCAATATTTGATCCATTTTGCCATGTTCTTTCAAAGTAAAGAAATAACATTCAATACTTACATATCTGCCTTCTTCACCAGGATGACCGGGTAACCCATCAAAACCCTTCTCTCCCTGAAAAGACAAGAAGTCAAAATAAATAACTTGGCCTCTAAATTATTTGTTTCTCAAATCTACGTGAAATAAAAATTGTTACTAATAGATACCCTTGTCTCACAGAGTTGTCATTTTATAGAGAATCTACTAAATATCAGGCACAATGTGCAGAGATGTACAGAAACAAATATTCTTGTCCAGTGTTACAGTGAAAACATGCACACCTGTTTGTCTTAATAGTCAGTAATCAAACTATTCTTATTTTCCAAAATCCCTTCTTAAGTCATTCTGTTGTAAAAATCCAAATCAAGACTAGCTTCTAGTTAAAAGCTTAAGGAAAACTGTTACTCTTAAAGAAGCTTTCAACCTTGTTTACAAAACATCAGTAAGCAAAGGTCTTCCTGACTATCTTATTCATGAGAAATGGTTGTTTATTTCTGTGTGACTCAACTGTCCAGTTTTGTTTTGTTTTTTACTTCTTCTTACACACCGAAACACACAAGCCATTTCCTCTTAAGGAAGTTTGGCTTGCCATGTTATAGTCAGATGTGTCTATTTAGTCTAAAAGCTGGTCAATAAGACCTGGAAGGCATATTTTATTTGTGATCAACAAAGATATAAAAGTCATTATGACCATCTACTGAATTCTTGCAAACAGAAACATCAGAGAAGTCAAAAAATTAAAATACTCCCATCTTTGGCCTTAGAGGCACAGGCACAAGCTGCAAAGAAACACATCAAGAAGCTCCCCAAACTCGATTTTCTGATTCTCCAATCTGTCCCGGTTAATGAATAACAACATGACAGGGAAAAATCTAATGCTAAGGCATGATTACAATTTATTTTTCAAACAGTAATTATAAACTTTATACTATTCTAAATTTAAAAGATTGATCTGCAAAGCCCTGAAGAGCTCATTCCAACAACCTCATGGAAAATCTTCCAAAGAAAACGTGTAAAAAGATGATACAAAGCCAGCGGGTATAACTTAACCTTACCTGTGTGTTTGTGATTATACCCTCATCATAAAGCTTCAGTCCCTGTGATTATGGAACCTTGCCAGCCCTGAATATCTGAGGACCATTTCTAACGAGATACTCTCCCTTAGAAGTGTTAAGTAGTAATTTTCCTCTTGGTTAACCTAGAGTTAACAGAGATGCAACTCTTTTCTCAGAGTTTGATGCTGTAGAAAAGAATGTTAGATGGGAAAGAGGTATTTACTACTGTAAAGAAAGCAGATGTTGGACAAGTGAAAATATGGTAGAAAAGTGAAAACTCCTGTGCAGTGGCAGAATTTGTGACATTATTTGTCAAACGACCACAAGAAGGTAGCATAATATGGTGGAAATCATGTGAGACTTAGAGTCAGGGAGACAAAGGGGCTTAACTCCCAAATGCATCTTCACAATGATGCAATTTTGGGAAAGTGATGTCACCTCTCTGAGCCTCAATTTCACACATGTAAAATAACATCTGCCTGAAAGTGTTTGTTAGGGGGGTAAAATTAGAAAATGCTGTTAAATACACAACAGAGTCTGGTATGTAGTGGGTACTAAAATATCGTCTCTCTCCTTTCCCCTATTCACGTCTGACAAATACTTACCTTCCTCCCAGAACTCCCATAATCACCTCTGTACCCATCCTCTCCAAAACATTTTGCGTATATATTGCAGCATGTTCTTTCCACAATTGTATCCTGAAAAACAGATCCATATCACATACTACTTTCTCATCTGTGTTAGTCTATATTACATTACACACTAAGAAGACAAAATTCTCTCAATGTTTTTAAAATTATTGTAATTAATAGAACTTAGCAAAGGATGGCGTTTTTAAAAAGTACTTACAAGTTGCTTCAGTAAGACGCTTGGGAGGGATTGCAGTGTGATGCTCAGAGGTTGCTTATATGCAAACCCTCTGCCAAATTCCAGCTCCTGGAGCTCTTCTAATTTATGGACACCTTCCAGGCCAATGATTAGGAGTCCAGAGAATCCTTCACAATTTCAACAGATGGGAGATTATGTTCATGTCTTTTGAATGATCTATCTTTGTCTCAGCCCCACGTATTCATCCATCATTCCACCATTCCCATAGCCTTCACTTGTCTTGTCTCAAACTGCATTTTGTTACAATTAAAACTAGTTTGTGGCATGCCTTCTTGAAGAATTGATCTGATACCTTTCAATCCCACCAGCTGAAAGTTAAGCAGAACCACAAAGGACTCTCATAGCTCTCTTATAGCCCCCATTTTGTCATTTCACAGATGGTTTCCAGCCCTCGTTGTATTAAATTACTTCCTTCTAAGCCTATCCCTGAAGTTGACTTTTGGTTTACACTTAGGAATTGTAGCAGTCACTGTGACTGTTCACAAATATGCTGGCTCCCCTTCTTAAGGGCACATGATAGGACTGCACTTCTTCAGTCAGGTTATCAACACTCATTGAACCTCAATTCCTTACCTGTAAAATATTATCTATCTCATGAAAGTTAAAAGTGACCATATGGCTCACTCTAGCTAATTAAATGAGAGCAGAAGTGACATATGTTAATCCCCAGGAGAAATTTTAAGAGTAGTACACAATTTGCCCATTTCCTTTCCCTTGCCACAGCAATTACAAAAACAGCTGTTGGGATATACCCTCCTTCAGCCTGGGTTTTTGAACGGTGAGCAGGAGGCAAAGATGAACCACTTCTTGCTACTTTAAGTCACTGAGATTTGGAGGTTGTTATTGCTGTATAATCTAGCCTATCCTACCAATGCAGGCATTAAGAGATCATCTGGATTTGTCCACAAAACAAAAATACAAATGAACAAGGGTATTTTGGAAATTCAACTAGAAATCACCTTGTTTGTCGAATTTCAAAACAAATATTACTGTTAATAGTTTGAATTAAAAAAATAAATAAATAAATAAATAAATAAATTTTAAAAAATAGTTTGAACAGTAAGTTCTTGGCACATACTCACAAATCAGCTTTTTGCTATGGTAAACAAGCAGCTTGAAAATTGTGTGGTTAAAAGTTGTGTACATATTCTTAATTATTCCTTAAAACTAAATTCTTTGAAATGGAATTTCTGATCTAGCATAGCATGTAAGCAAAGTTTAGTCTCTTGTTGCATACTCCCAAATCCCCTCCAGAAAACATGCAACAACTTAAACTTCCAGTGGCAATCTATGCAGTGAATTAAGATGGGAGTAAGTTGTCATAGAAAATATTCTAGCACATGATTAACCAATGGAAAACATCATCCCCAGCAAAATATGTTGAATATACTCGACTGAAGGGGAAAAGGGGTGAAAGGAACTTGAACAAGTTGCTGGTTGTTCATCCTTAGGTTGCTGGGCACAAAGTGGGAATGGTGAGAGCCATAGTGTACAGTTGAACAAGTTGTGCTGCGCAAGAACACCCATCTGAGAGAGCTGATGAATGGCCAAATCCAGCCAGCATACCCCTCACCACCCAGGAGCCCAATACACTTGCATCCACGCAGTGTATTGGATGTCTTTCTCTAATTGCACAAAGATGCCATATAGACTAGCTGCAGGAACTCTTGGAGATGGAGAAGGAGGAAGAATTAAGAACAAAGAGAGGGGAACTACAACGCAAAGAGCAGGGCCCAGCTTTAGACTGACTCCAGAGTTTAGGAGAAAATGACATATGGACCCCAGATTGGCCTAAAAGAACAAACAGCCCCCCTCACCATTGAAGTAGGAAGTGTACCTTCAACCTCCCACCCTCAAAAGCTAGTCCTGTCTGAGTCAGAAGACCCCTGGTCAGTGTCAGGGACACTGTTGAAGAAGGCAGAGAGTCTCAGCCCCAAAACATCCTCTGGCCCATACAAAGAAGGAGACGGGGCATCAGCCTCATGAGCACTGAGCCCCACGCACTGGGTGAGCACACAGGAAGCTTCATAGTGTCCAGTGCCATCTGGAGAGCTGAGTGCCTCAGTTCCAGTGGGAGGAGGGAGGCCCACACTGGGCAAGCCTATGCACTTACCTCTGCTGTGGAGAAACTCCGATGTTTTTTTCAGTCTCTTTAAATCATCATCCAGTCCATCTGTAAACACTAAAAGAACCTGTTGTTTATGAGAAAGGGGGTTGGCAGAGCCAGACAAGGAGGGAGGGAGAAAAGAGGAGTAGGAAGGAGGCAGGGTGGGGAAGGAAGAGAAAAGGAAGGTAGTAAGAGAGTGAGAGCAGGGAGGAAAAGGGAAGGGAGGGAAGGGAAGGAAGAAAGGGAAGGAGGGAGGAAGAAGGGAGGGAACAGAGGGGAAGGGGAGAAGGAATGCATAAAATGGATATTATAAATTGTACATTTACTTAAAATGCAAGAGTGAGTTTTTCTGGTTATGCCTAGCCTTTCACCCTGTTCCTTTTTACTTATTCTTTTATTACACATTCATCTTTATTTCAACCTCCCCATCCCCCTGAAAAAAAAGAGGATTTGAATCAGCTGAACTTATTTAAAAATACCTTCCAAAAATGCTTACAATATTTATCCTTATCAACCAAAAATACCAAAATATTAACAGAGAGGTGTGTGTGCATGTGTGGTATATGCAGTGTGGGCGGGGGTGGAGGGGAGGAGATGTGGGGGTGGTTATTGCTATTTTCTGTTATACTTTGTAATGTATTTTCTACAATTGAAATGTGTTTATTTGCTCATAAGAAATTTTTAATTTAAAACAGGAATAAAAAATAAAACGTGGATGATATTAGTCAAAAAATACATCCATTAAATGCATGACTAAAGGAAAAGCTAAATGTAAGTTATGAAGTTTGGGGATGTCATTTCCTAAAAACATCGCATAAAAGCTTTCCATCTCTGTGGGCTTTTGTGAGTATATAGTTCAGAGAAGAGCGGAAGGGAGGGAGAGGCTTGAGGGGTGAGCTGTACTAAATAGCTGTCACTAAAGACAGTTCAAGATGCTGACTGGAAAAATAGCAAGCCTACTCTAAATGGTAATGAGTGACCATAAAATGCTAAGGAGTCTTAAAACACCATCCAAGTTGTCTTGGAAATGAATTTATGTTATGGAAGAATATGAATCACTAAACTGTGGGCAATTTGAGAGCAGGGACTTTATTCTTATATTCCTACTAGCATTATTGAGCATAGAATCTCTAGGGCTTAAAAAATATTTGTTGTTGAATGAAAACACATCTCTTGTTGGTTCTTATTGGGTAACAGTATGGTTTTCCTCTGTGTAAGATCACCAATTAAGAACAATTTAGTTGGCCTCAGTCACAAAGCCTTGTCCATTCTACCCTACTTGATGGCTCCATAGCAAGGGTTCTCAGCATTTATTACCTTTACTTTAGCAGAAGAGAGATGAATAGCATTATCTCCCAAGGACTGCAAAAAGTTCACATCCATATTGTTATTCTTGGCAGCTTGATGAACCAAGAATTTCTGGATGATCTCATAACTGTATTTTTCAAAGCCTGAGTCAAAGATAAGTTTGCCATTTGAGCCAGGAACCAAGTAGCGGAATCTTGGGTTGATCTGATCAGGAATGCCACAGCTGATGTTAGAAAGCAAAGTCAACTGTTGCATCAGCTCTGGCAGTAACCCTTGAAGCTTCTGTTGAACTTGCTTTGAATGAGTTGAGATATCAATTCCTACAGACAAATCCAGGTTGCATCCTTGGAAGATGAAGAAAATAAAATTAGTCATCTGCAGATGCATAGCTGAGCCTAGAAGATATCAGCCAGTCTAGCCCTAAAAGACAAACCCGCCAATCCACCGTAGTATAAGCTAAATATTGGTAGCTTAAGTTTTGGGATTGTTTGTTACACAGCAAAAGCTAACTGATACAATACATACTGTCTCATAGTTTTATGCCTCTGCAGATCCTATTCCCTTTGCCTAAAGTGTCTCTTCCCATCTTCCCACCCCAGTCTGGTCCTTCAAGTAGTAGTAGTTCAAGTGCCTGCCCCACCCCACTCCCCAAGCACTCTCTGGTTCTTATCCCCACTTCCCCATGTTAAGTTATTAAATGCCCCCCCATGTCCATTGTTACTTTACTTGACCTTCTTCCCTACTAAACAAGGATTCCTTGATAGTAAGGACTATGCCATCTAATTTTCTAATTGCCCAATACAGATATTCATTAAATGTTTGATAAATCAATGAAGAAAAGCAATGAAGAAAAATCAAAAACGAAAATATAAACGAGCCTTGAGTCTTTTTCAACAATAACTGGAATTATTTCCTTCTTCCCTGAAAGTGTTTTTCCTCATTCACCACCCATGCCTATACCTTGTTTCAGCAGCATGGGAGCATATTAGAAAATGTCAGGAAAAAAATCACTCCCAATTTTCTGTATCTTATGTCTAAAAATATTTAAGTCCTCTTGGGAAGGTTTTCTCTGGAATTTGAAGGCCCATTAATATTTCAGGCTGTACCTATACACTTACCAGTATATAATAAAATTATGCACAAAATTCCACTAAAGATCAAAAGCTGATGGTCAGAGACACATCTGAGTTAGAATCTGGTTGGATGAATTAAAATGTAACAACCATAAAAGGGCACCTATTAATTACTTCTGCACAACAAGTATAACTTAGCACTGTCCAAGGCAATCCAGGACATGCAAACATTTTCTCCTTAGATCATCACACACTAGATTACATGATGATGTAAGGATCTGTGTCTGTAACAGAATGTGTATACTTGTATCGGAATCTGCAAGAACAGAACTACAGATGGGGAGGAACAATTTGAGGGAAAATAAATATGTAGTAGATCATTCACCATGGACACTAGCTTAAAGTTTCCCAAAAACCTGAGATCAGAGCTGAGCCATGAGCATTCAATCCCCTAAATGTCATACTCCACGCTAGCTGGTAAGATATATTTCTGTAATTGCCAAGACAGAAAATGCCTTCCTCTCCTCATTTCACATAAAATATCTTGGTTTGGTTTGGTTTTTTAAATATGTAATTCGAATTTATAAAAATGAGCTTTCACAGATGTAAATCCCATTTCTATATTGGACCTAATTTCAGAAAAAAAGGAATTTCCTTTTTGTAGTATGGCGTATTATTCCAACATTTCTAATTCACATTTTCACCAGGAACATTTCCAGCTGGCTCTGTTCTATAATTGACAAATGCAAGAAGCAATTTCCCTCCCTTTTAATGGAGAGGATTAAATCTTGCCAGGTAATCTCTAAGGTCTTTTTCAGGTTTATGATTCTAGAATTCTATCATTAATGAGAGTCTAGCCCTTATTAAAGTGTCTAACTAATTTCATCAAAAAAGTTAGAGACAAAGTTGAAGATAAACATAAATCTAACTTACTATCTGGGGCATAATAAACTGAAAAAAGAAGCTAAATCCTATATCTCTTCTCCCCAGTATAATATCTACCCACATAGAAACAAAAAATAGGACTTTGATGACTAAAAAAATCTGAACTACTTAATGTAGGGCATACCATAATTCACGCTTCTTTTAAAAATAATTGTCTATGTGCATTCTTTTCAAATGATTTTCAAATTTGGCTAGACTACTGCAAAGTAGTTATATTTTTTAGTCGATATAAGCAAAGATATTAATTTAATGTCCTAGAAAATCGGACTTCAAAGATTTGGTGGAATGCAGGGTTCTCATCTTAGTCCTCCAAAATTGAGTCTCTGTTTCCAAAATAAGACCTGGCCCAGGCCAGTCACAGTGGCTCAAACCTGTAATCCCAACACTTTGGGAGGACAAAGAGGAAGGATTGTTTGAGTCTAGGAGTTCAACCAGCCTGGATAACACTGGGAGACTTTGTCCCTACATAAAATTTTTTTAAAAAACGAGCCGATGTCCACTCCCCTGTGGCCCCAGCTAGAGGTGAGAGGATTGCTTGAGCCTGGGAGGTTGAGGTTGCAGTGACCTGGAATCATACCACTGCACTCCAGCCTGGGCGACAGAGTGAAATCCTGTCTTAAAATTTAAAAACAAAACAAAACAAACAAACAAAAATCTTGGCCCAAGTATGGCCCTAGTTTCTCATAGAGAGGCTTCATAGGCATACATAATGCCATAATGCTTAGTGGTTGGACTTTTGACACCAAACTGCTGGGGAATTCAAACCCTGCCTCTATTATTTCCTGTCTATGTTTCTTAACCTCTCCCTGCTTGTTTTTTCTTAATCTGAAATTGAGTATCATAATGATAGCGGCTGCTTCACGTGGGTTTGATGTGCATGTTAGATGAATGTATACCATCTAACACATTAGAAATAGTGCTTTGCATTCAACTTTCAGTTAAAAAAAAAAAGGAAAAAATAGTGCTACATACATAATGGAAAAAAACAAGTAAGAATCTTAATTGTGCCCCACCTGGAGCCTGCTCTGCCTTTAGAGTGCCAGTTAGATGGAATAAAATGTGTCCTTCTTACTTAAGTTTTCTATTACTTGTAGGCAAAAACATCCCACCTGATAAAATTATTTTTCTTAAAATACTGCTTGTTATCTCAGACTTGTGAGAAATCAAGTAAAATAAAGGATGAGAAAGTGCTCTGTAAATGTCAAAAGCCCATATTCTGCCTCCCAGCAGAAGGCTGAAGGTGGCAGGACCTCATCAAGAGGCACACAGTTAAGTAAGAACATAGAGGTGAGTAGCCTCTTCTTTTCAGCCTAAAACTACCAAAAAAAAAAAAATCTAGATCCAATTAAATGCACATCTATTTAGGGACATAACAACAAAATGATTTCCTTGTACACATGTTCACTTGAAGGAATTTCGCGCTTTATGGGTTCCATTATATATCCTTTGATATAATTCCATACTTTGCTATATTATACAAAGTTATACCATTCTATCACATCCTGGGCTATCATGTACCATACCATACCATACATACTGTATTTCACTATACTATGCTTTATTATGCTTCATTATACTATACTATACTATACTGTACTATACTACTACTCAAAGTGTGATGAGGACCTGCAAAATCTGCATCACCTGGGAGCTTGTTAGAAATGCAGAATGCTGATCTGCTGAATTCAGGATCTGCATTTTAACAAGATCCCTAGATGATTCAAATGTATGTTTAAGTTTGGGAGGCCTTCAATCATCCACTGAAAGGCAAGTCCTGGGGAAGAAAAGCAGACCCAGACTGTCAAAAGGAACAACCCCTGTCTTTGCGCCTTGCAGCTTTGGATAAAAACTTGAGGAGATGGAATGGGATTAAGGATGACCTTGGCCATATGGACAAAGTAGACAGACCCCTGTACAGAACCTCATAGAGAAGACACCGTATTCTGTTTCACAAGAGAGACTGTCTAACCGACATTATTCTCTGCTTCGATTTCCCTCTTGACATGGCCAAACCTTCAGCACATTGTGTTTACACATTACAATCTGATTTTGCCTATGCTATAAGGTACAAAAGGAGGAGCTGTGAGGACTTCCTAGAGACAGAGTTCTAATAAGCTTCAGGCCTTCAGAAGCCAAAGTGATGACAACCATGGGAATGATTAAAAGAATCCCCAGGGGAGGGTGAACAACAGCGACAGGAACTCAAGCCCTACAGGGTGATCTCCTGCTCCCCTCCTTGCCTAGTTAGAAGGATCATAGTTTTACTTTATTAAGAGAACCAATAGCATCTCTAACACCTATGATGAGCTTGTGGATCAAATAGCAATTCTCTGTCACTCACCTTGTGGATCACAGACCTTAGAAAGAATTTCCTTCTCCAGGTTCTGCAGGGCCTCAAAATTTACATCATGGTACACTTTGTCCTCGTCATTAGTGATCTCCAAAAGCTGTGATTTTTTGGCTTCTCCCACTCCAATGGCAAAAATAATTATGTTTTTGTCCCTGAGGGCTTTGGCTGGTATGATTACATTATCTTGGGCGACCCCATCGGTGATCACAATCAAATATTGTTGAACACTGGGTCTCCCTCCTTTTGAACTGTCAAAAAAAGGCAGAGTGAAATTCAGAGCTTTCCCAGTGCGGGTGCCATCCCTCATCTGCTGAACATCAAAGATGGCACTGTAAATGTCCACCTTTGAGGAGTATTGGTTGAGCCTGAATTCTTCCTGGGGGATTGAGCTGAACTGCAAAAGGCCAATTTGAATTCCATCAGTACCAATATTAGATTGGTTCACCATGCTCGCCACAAATCTTTTCATCTTTTCAAAGTCTTCTGGGGAGATGGATTCTGAACCATCTATTAGGAAGATAATGTCAGCTTTACTAGTCTTACAGGCTGGGGAAAAAGGAAACAGAACAGAACATTCATTAGGAATCTGAAACAAAAAAATAAAAAAAAAAAAAGAATCTGAAGCCAATTAATTACAAGTCCCCAGGGACAGTCTGGAATGGCATATAGAAAACATGAAAATATTTTAGAAGGGAGTAGAAGAGGAGTTCGATGAAACAAATATTCTGCAACCCAGCAAAGTTGCTCTGCAATTCAGAGTAGTCTCAAAATAAGACACAGCTGTATGATAAATATATAAAACTTGACCATCTTGCTTCATTCTAGGTTGTGGTCACTTTGAGTGTCCAATACTAAGCTGCCAACCAGTGAATCCATGATTAAAGAATGAAGCTGGCTGGGTGTGGTGGCTCACACCTGTAATCCTAGCACTTTGGGAGGCCAAGGCAGGAGGATTGCTTTGAGCCCAGGAGTTCAAAACCAGCCTGGACAACACAGCGAGATCCTGTCTTGGGTAAAAAAAATGCATAAAAGAATGAAGCTTATTTAAATAGATCAGGTACATATTCTTGGAGAGGTGGGAAAGGAGATTGAAGAAGAAAAAGTCTTACCCTCTGAAGAGCAGATGTCCTGTACCACTTCTTTTTGGATGTCCTTCAGTAAATCAAACTCATACACAAAAAATATCTTGTCTTTAGCTATTTCCTTAAGCTCATCAATGTTAGCTTCTCTTACTCCAATGGCATAAATGATAACTCCATTTTCTCTCAATCCCTCTGCAGCCTCAGCCACCGGGTCTGAAGATTTACCATCAGTGATGACTATAAGATATCGAGCAACATTGATTCGGCCAGTGTCTGCAAAAACCTGAGTCATGTTGTTCAAGGCCTCACCGGTTGCGGTGCCACCTCCCCCCTGCTGGATGTTATCAATGGCTACCTTCAGCTCTGCCACACTGGAATACTGGCTGAGGATAAATTGACTTTGAATTTTGTCTGAGTACTGAATGACTCCAAACTGTACTCTGTTGGGTCCAATCTGGAACATTTTTATCACTTCTTTCATGAACGCCTTCATCTCAAGAAAATCTTGTGGATTGATGCTGCCAGACCCATCAATAAGGAAGTAAATATCTGCCTTTTCGACGTGCACACAACCTAGGCAATAAAAAGAAGCAAGAACCCATCATAACAGAATCTGAGACGGTGAAGAACCTGAGCAATTGATCCCAATCTTCCCTCAGTACTCATTGTTCCCTTGGCGGCACCTGTGACTCTGCCTACAGGTACTCTTTGGCCAAGAGCATGATCAGCTGGCACACTAGGAAGACCAGAATGCCTGGGAGTCAGTCTAGAAGCAGCCACCACCCAATAACTCGCAGAGGTTGGTGGATAAAGACCCCAGCTCCCTTGTTCTTTGCATAGAACCACTCTAAGGTAAGTCCTGCATGGTTTCCCTGAGTCTCCAGTTGCCTGTAGCAATAACCTGTAGGTTACTCCTCACCCAGAATTGGTTCTTAAATCTCCACTTTCCTGTCAGCATCCCCTGGGATCACCACCCAGATAAATAATTTGCATCCAAATCGTTGTCTCAGAGTCTGTTTCTGATGAACCCCACTTAAGACATGAAGGAACTATAACTTGACATTTCTCAACTGGGGAAATTAAGGAAATGAAAGTAAAATCAGAGCACATTTGAAGCTATGAATTGTTTAAGATTCCATTATTCTCTGCCTCCCATCCAAGTTATACTTTTTAAGGACATGGGCAAAAGTGTGTACATCCTAAAATTTAATTTAATTTAACAATTTGACTTAAGTTAATTTAAAACATTCTCTATTAAATGAGTCTGAATTAGGAAACAACAGATGCTGGCAAGGCTGTGGAGAAATAGGAATGCTTTTACACTGCTGGTGGGAATGTAAATAAGTTCAATAATTATGGAAGAGAGTATGGTGATTTCTCAAGGATCTAGAGCCAGAAATACCATTTGACCCAGCAATCCCATTACTGGGCATATACCCAAAGGAATATAAATTATTCTACTATAAAGACACATGCACGCATATGTTTATTGCAGTACTATTGACAATAGCAATGACATGGAACCAACCCAAATGCCCATCAATGATAGACTGGATAAAGAAAATGTGGTACATATACACCGTGGAATACTATGCAGCCATAACAAGGAAAGAGATCATGTCCTTTGTAGGGACATGGATGAGGCTGGAGCCATCATCCTCAGCAAACTAATGCGGGAACAGAAAACCAAACACCGCATGTTCTCATTCATACGTGAGAGTTGAACATTGAGAACAGATGGACACTGAGAGGGAAACAGCACACACCAGGGCCTGTTGAGGGGTAGGGGGTTGAGCGGAGGGAACTTACAGGACAGGTCAATAGGTGTAGCAAACCTCCGTGGCACACATACACCTATGTAACAAACCTGCACATTCTGCACACGTATCCCATTTTTTTTAGAAGAAATTGTTTTTAAAAAGAGTCTGAATTAAATGAGTCACCTTGTGTTAAAGCCCAGTCTCCAGGGCAAGTGGCTCTACATTTAATCCTGTCTCCTTGGTTACTAGCATGCTTGGCCCCCATGCATCTCAGTTTCCTGATCTATCAAATGAGAATATTGACAGCTACTCAATAAGCTTATTGAGAGAAGACAGTAATATCATGTAAACAGAGCAGAGTTCAGTATTAAAGATGTAGAGTTAAGAGTAGCTGGTGTTTTATTTTGTCATCTAGTAGATTCCTTTAAAAAAAAAAAAATCTTTTCTCCAATCCCTCTCAATAAGGGCAGCCCAGCCTTGAGTTGTTAATCTCTGGATTCCCTTGACCCCAGGAAGGGCCTTTTCATTTTCTTGGCTGAAAGGTAAGTGGTCTGAGGTGAGAATTGGGCTCCCCTGCTCAGGTCTTCATGTGGGAGGACCTGGGTCCATGCAATATGTGGGGCATACTTTAAAAACCCTTGTTTATATGAATAAAATTCAAACGTAATTGAGTGTCCTATATTTTATCTGGTAGTGCTATCCTAGAGAGGCATGCATTGGAAAGAGGTAAATAGAAGCTATGATGATTTTACCAGAATTTTGTCTTGGATGATCACAATAATCATAATATCTACCATTTGTTGGTCATTTGTCATGTGTCAGATACTCTGCTAAGCACTTTATGTGTATGATTGATGTGAATGCTCGGCAACCTCCAGACTGTAAGAAATACTCTCTTTCTCTTTTCCCCCAATCTGCTAAGACTGACAAGAATGTACAGTGCAGGCAATATTTAGGGCCCTCAGCTCCTCTTGACAATCAAAGGGCCCTGGACTATAGTGAAGCCCCCTTGGGCTGCTCCTGTAGGGGCTGGCTGCAGAGATGCCCTTTCCTGCATAGTGGTCCTTTTCTCTGATGCTGGGCAGCCATCTTTGTGTCACCAGTGGATGCTGGGTCCCTGCAAAGTTTGGGTTTTTGCCTTATTTTTCCACAATTTCCACTTACTCTCCAGAATTCAGCAAACACTTACCATGGGGTAAATGACTCCTTTCTCTACCCGCTCTAAGCTACACTCCTTTCCAATGCATGCCCCTCTAGGATAGCACTACCAGATAAACAACCCTTCTAGACTCTGGGCTACTTTTTCTGATTGCGAGTTTCTTTTTAGCTTCTCTGCAGTATCAAAAAAAAAAAAACAAAAAAAAACAAAAAAAAACAACTCTCAGCTCTTCTTAAACTGCTAGTGCTCCTCTTCTGTCCTTCTCATGTACACAGTATAGGCAGGTAGGCACACGGAAATGAAACTCACATTCAAAAATTTTGTTTCTCATTCCCAGAACAGAGAAAGGAACTAAAAATATAGGTCAAAGAGAAAGATAGAAATTTGCTTAGATGTTTCAAATTTCTAGACCTCAGCACAAGTAATCAAGAAATTACCAGATAACTCAGTGTTTGTTTAACAAGAAAAAAAGCTCAGTGATTTTCCCTTGAAGACATGATTATAGCCTTGAATTTTTACCTCAATTATGTACATTTCAACGATTCTAATTTAAATCTATGATTCTAATTTGAATCTAAGAAATACTAGCATGGGTAAATAAAAATAGATAAGAAGACATACAGACACAAAGATTTTCATAACAGCCAGTAAGTGCCAAATCTAGGACTTAAAATTTGGGCATTTATATGCCAAAGTACATACGCTTAACCACTATGTTTTTTCTGCTGTGTGTGTTTTTTTGTTTAACTGCATATGTAGTAGGAACTCTCCTGAGCAACCTCCACTTTAGTGACTCACCAGATAAACCAATGTTCTCCCTTTCCTTTGTAAAGCATGAGTGATGCTCCCATAAAACACTGAGTGCCTGAAGTTCTGCTTCACCCAGTGAAAGAACAAGCTTACCAAGATGAGTGGGTTTGTCCCCAGCTTGTTTATGGTAGTCTTGTTGTTATAATTACATAATTAATCAAATATCGTGCAAATGAACAGGATTTGAGTGTGAGTAAAAGAGTTTTATTGCATCTATGAAAACCAGTTTAACTGCTTAGAAAAAGACTCAATAAAAGAAAGTTGTTTTAAAAAAAAATTGCCAGTGTACTAGACAGCATTACAAAAGATGGCATTTTAAGATTATAAAAATCAATAGCTATTTCTGTTTCTGTTTTGAATTATTTCAAAAGTCTTTCTCCTTTAAAAGAAACTGAAACTGGAAATTATTGATAACATAATATTGGATAGTTTAAAAAGAAAATACATGAAATCCAATCAGGAGGGCTCATACTCAAAGAAGCCTTGGCCCTATACCAAAAGATTGGCAAATTAGCATTCATTTATATGTATTAAGTTAATTTTTAAAATTTCAAGTATGTGAGAAACAATAGTTTCTGAGAAGAAAATAAATAAAAAAGAAAATAACATTTTAAAAATTCAAGTATGTTTGTACCCTTTTTAAAGTAGTTGCCTGTTTCAATGACTTAAGATTTGATCAGTCCACATTCAGTTTCTTAGGGCTTCTACTGTAAATATACACAGCTCTTCATCAAACTGTTAAAGCAGAAGGGGGCCAGGCATAGTGGCTCACACCTGTAATCCCAGAGCTTTGGGAGGCCAAGACGAAGGATCACTTGAGGTCAGAAATTCAAGACCAGCCTGGGCAACATAATGAGACCCTGTCTCTGCAATAAAATTATAAAATTAGCTGGGCATGGGGGTGCATGCCTATAGTCTCAGCTACTTAGGAGGGTGAGGCTGGAGGATCACTTAACTGGAGGAGTTCAAGGTTACAGTGAGCTATGATCGTGCCACTGCACTTCAGTCTGAGTGACAGTGTCAGATCAAAATTTACATATTTTTTAAAAGGGAGGAAGGATAAGATAGGAGGTGCTAGAAATGTTGCCTTTTTACTTCGTTTTCTCCTGCATTGTTTGGCATCAAGATAAACAAAGTTTCCGTTTCTGGTTTTTTAATGAATTGACTTCAAGATATTTTCTTTGTTGGAGGATAGAGGAGATGCGTACATGGAGCAACTAAAAAAAAACTTAAGAGAAGTTTTTTATTTAAAAATACCAAATTTGGAAAAGACCGTCCTACCTTCTTGTAGGGGATAGCTCATCCCTCTAAAGGAAACTTTACTGTCCACCATCTCAGAGCAGAGCTGGTTTATAAGCTTGCTTCGTACTACGGAGAGCTGCAAAAAGGATTCCAGAGGGACTGAATACTTCCAATGAGGATATGATGCTATCTTCTCCAGGTCCTTACTCTCTGAGACATTCTGGGTGCCCACTGCATAGATGGTGACGCCTGCCCTTCGGAGGTGAGAAGCGGGTCTAGATACACTGTCTTGGGAGAAGCCTTCCGTGATGACCACAGCTATCTGCTGCACACCGTGGTTGGACCGGCTGCCCTTCTCCTGAATGAAAACCTCGTTTCTCAGGAAATCTAATGCAGCACCAGTCTTCGTCCTTCCTCTTCTTTCCCGGTAGGTTAATTTGTCCAAATGCTCCAAGATTTTGGCTGGATTCTGAAATGTGTCCAGTGAAAATTCGAGTCGTGGTTCCTCACTGTAGAAGACCAAGCCAAATCTCACAGTATCAGGATGAATGCTTAAAGAACTGACAATGGTCTTCAGGAAATTGACAACTTGTTGGAAATTGGGTTGCCTAACCCTGCTAAATTCCTCAATGAGGAATACTAAGTCAGCCCGGATAGCAGTTGTGCATGCTGCAAACAAGCAAAATCAGAAAGAAGGGCTTTAGCATAAGAACAGAATAATAAAGACAACATTAATATATAAAAGCTGTATTATGATATATTTTATATGTTACATAATATATTTATTATTATAATTAAAATCATACTTATCATATGAACTTATATTTCTACATTTTAGAATTCAATAGAAGCCTTTATTTGGCATGACGGTCAAAGAACATCACAGGGTTCATACCTATTTCAGAAATTCTGACATGGAAGAGTATTCACATCACTTGCAAAATATTTAAATATATGAATATCGACAGTAAAGTGCTTCAAGATTGCTTCTCAATTTATCTAAGTCCACCAGAAGAATCTGAGTTTTGACTAATTTTTCTTCACTTTTCTAGTTTCAAGAGACCCTGGATCAAATTCTCATTTATAGGCCTGAAACCTCCTAAAAGATGAAAATTAACTGTGGCTGTTAATTTCTAAAGGTTTCTCTGATCAATGTCATGTCATTTTAACAGAGGCAGCCTGAAATGTTGCAAGTTTCTATGAAAAATCTTTATCCAAATATTAGGCTAGCTGGCTGTTTCATTTTGCTACAGAAGAACCTTCCCTTCCACTTACCTCATGTGAAGGAATAAAACATAAACTTGCTGCCAAGAAGAATGCAAACACCACTCTCTCTATTTGAAACAGTGCCTATTGCAGGGAAACCCACTGTGTCCACATAGTGTCAAGGTCCATATCTGCTTTGATCTGTGAAAAAGGAAATCTCCCTAGCAGAGAGCCAAAACCATACATGCAGAGGCTTGAAACCACAGTGTAAACAACTGAATATTGTGAAACAAGGTTTAGGGGCAATAGAATAACATTTTAACTTTCTCTTTTGTCTCTTGGTGTCCTGAAATGTCCCCTGTGGTCCTTTTTCACAAAGAATCAAAATTCAATCCTAGATTTTAAAGGAGGATGTTGTCCACAATTTTAGCAAGTCTAAAACACAGACTCTAGAAACTCCAGACATCTTTGACAACTCCCTTCCTTCACCTTCTTGTACCAAGTGCTGTTATTCTCCTTTCAAATTGTCTTCAGGATTCCTTCCTTTTCCTCATTATCAGAGTCACCCTTGGGCTGGGCCCAGACATCCTTTCCACGTGGCCAGATGACAGCTCAGCCTTAAAGTCCTTCTGAGTCTGAGGTGCCATTTGGAACCCAGCCTGCCTGCTGAAGGTCTCCTGAAAGACTGCTTTGGTCATGTCATATTTCTTGTTTAAAAGTAATTTCCAATTACTTCTAGTGTCTTTGGGATCCTGTAGTCAGGGTCTATCATACCTAATCCAATCTCATTTCACTAATTCTATACTCTTCCACTGATCCAAATTGGCTCCATTTTTAAACTTTCTTCCACATTCATCCAGACCATTCCCATTTCCACACCCTTACCAGGATGTAGACCCCTTACATGGTTCTTTCCCTTGCCCAGAGTACCCTCCTTCCTTCTCCTGTGTATTAAAATAACACCTGTTATTGAGGGACCAGCACAATTCCTTCCAGTTCACATCTTCTAGTATGCCCTCCTTTTCTACTATCTATCTCTACTTAATGTAGTACCTCCATAAGGTGTTTCTTAGTTCCTTATTACCGCTGTTTGGATTTTTCTCTTCTAGTTGTATATGTGTTTGTCTTTTTTCTGCCCATAAATTTCCAAGGACCCCAAGCTCTAGATGTTGATAGGTCTGGGCAGAGTTCAGAGAAAGGAAAAATTGGCCACTTCTAGTTGTAGGGCTCAAAGGATGCTTCATCAGGAGGGTAACTTAAGAACTGAAGGGTAAATTTTGACTGTGGGCATCACAGGCTGATATTATAGTGTATTCAAGAGCAGAGACAGAGGTGGGAAAGCATGATATACATACAGCAAATGATGAGTAGCTCAGCTTGGTGGGTGAATAGAATGTGTACAAAGACTTAGCAGGAGATAAGGCTCAGTGGTTCTCAGCCAAGAGTGGTACCTATCTACAAGGGACATTTTGGAAATGTATGGGGATGTTTTGGATTACCATAATGATTCAGGGATGATGCTGGCAGAAACTAGGGATATTAAACCTCTGACAATGCACAGGACAATTCTACACTATGAATTGTCCTAACCAAAACGCCATCAGTATCTCCCTTGAGTGTCTTGGATGCCAACATAAGGAAGTACTTTATCTAATCTATGGGGAGAAGCCTGAGTGCTTCTTCTCCTGGAAAAGGTATATGGTAATTTAGATTCTTACTCAGAAATATTATCCCCTTACTCCTTATTCCATGGGAAGATACACTTTTCTACTCTACTCATTTCAACATAGCCATATGACTTGCTTGAGTCGATGAAATGTTAGCAGATGATGGAGCAGAGGTTTGAGAAATGCTTATGCAATTGGTTTTCTCTCTGGTACCTCTGCAATTACCAGGAGAAGAATACGCCCAGACTAGCCTGCGGATCCCAGGAATAAGATAAGAGATATGTGGAGCAGAGCCAAACCTAGATCAACCAACACCCAGACAAATCCCAAATCTGTGAAGAGGCCCAGACAATATCAGCAAAGCCATTTGTTTGGGCCCAGCCAATATCAGCTGTTCCTCAACCATCTGTGAGAATAAATGATTCTTCTCAGTCACTGACTTTTCACCTGGTTTGTTATGCAGCATCATTGTGACCATAGTTAACTAAAACAAAATTGTGCCTGAGCCATCCCATGCTTCCTACTCTTTCCTGTCTGCTAGTGCTAGTGCCCCAGTACTGAGGAATCCAGAATACCCACCTTTTCTGCTCTTTCCCCAGACTTACCTCTTACACTGAGATCTCCCAGTGACTCACATATCCTCAGACCAAACCTTACCTCCTACAGCCTCCTCGTTGGCTGTAATCCTGTGCTGCTGCTGTCCAGTGCCTTGGATCACCACGTTCATATCTTCTACTATGTGTCTGACTTCATCTTCTCTCTGCATATCATAGACAAGGTCTGGAGACCCCATTCCTTCCAGTTCTCTCCTGTCAAAGTCCTGCACACCCACAGACATAACTTTCACGCCTTTCTCTCTTAGTCTCTGTGCAGCATCCTGGACTTCATCCTTAGATTTGCCTGAGTTAATGACCACTGCATACTGGGGAATGCCCTGGAGATACCGGCTTCCTGCTTCCTCCTGGAAGAATGTCTGAAGAAGGTATTGCAGTGCCTTGCCTGTCCTCCTGGAGCCACCCAGGGGCACAAAACGCTCATGAATGTGAGCTATCATCTCTTTCTGGTTCTTGTAGGTATTGAGCAAAAACTCAGTGTGACCTTGATCACCATACTGAGCCAGCCCAATTTGGTACTTGTCCCTGCCAACCTCTAGCATGCCAACCACTCTGGAGAGGAAATTCTGCATCCTCTGGAAACTGGCCCGTGATGTGTCCTGTGATGTGTCAGCAAGAAAGACCACATCTGCATAGGCTTTGATGAATTCTGGAAGTAAAGGGAAAGGGAGACCAGGGGGCCAGAAAAAGACAAAAGGAGAAAGTGAATCAAATCAAACTTTCACGAAAATTGAATACAAGGATGGTTTTGTGTGCCCAATGTGAGAGGTAGAGGTACTACAACTCTCTGTATATTGTACTTCCCTTCCTCTATGTAGGACTCTATCACAAGGCTTTTACTCTCTTATAGCCTACTGCCTTATTGTCTGTTTTATTACACTAACGTACCTTTCAATTACTCTTGTTCAAACAACAGAGGAGGCAAGGGAAGTTAACTGAGGACACACTTTATGCTAGAACTTTTTATACACTTTATCTGATTAAATCCTCATAAACCATTCTTCTAGACTAATATTATTTTCTTCGTGCAGATAGGAAAATTGAAGTGAAAAAGTGAAGCCACTTGTCCTTGCTCACATAACTAGAAAGTGGAAAAGACAGGATTAAAAAACAGGTCTTCCGACTTTCAAAACCCATGCTGTTTCCTTTGAACGACATGGCAAGATGCTCCTTTCTACCCACAAGAACTCCATCCAACCTTCAATGCCTTCTCCTACAAAGTCTCCCCAGCTTCTCCAGTGATGCCGGGCACTCCTTGCCCTCCCATACACCCAGCATATTCTGGGTTATATTGTAGTGAGCTGGCATGGTTGGAATCTTGGGTTCTAACACAGCTTCTTACCTTTTATCTTACCCTCCACTGCTGAGCACAGAGTCTGAAGAATACTTCCTGAAAAATCCTGCAGGATATTGAAGTTTTCGGTGTTGAAGAGAAACTTCTCAAATGGTTCACTGGCTATTTTTTGCAACTCTTGGACATCCTGGACATTGACCCCTACCACATACACAACAACTCCATCTTCTTTCAACCGGTCAGCCACCTCCTGTACCTCATCGTTTGACTCCCCATCTGTCACCAGGATAACTATCTGAGGAACTCTGTCCTTGGCCCGACTGCCAGACTCCTCAGTCAAATAGTTGGTCCTGATAAACTCCAGGGCGCTCCCTGTGTTTGTGCCTCCTGTGCGGTATGGCAGATTCTGGATCTGCTCCAAGACCATGCTCTTCAGAGGGTGCTGGTTCAGCTGGAAGGCTGGGTAGATGTTGTCATTATACTGGGCAAGTCCCACTCGGACATGGTCACTGCTGATGTCAAGCCCCAAGACGACGGAGTAAAGGAAGTTCTTGACTTTCTGGAAGTTTTGGGGTCCGATGCTAGTTGAACTGTCTACTAGAAACACAATGTCTGCCAGGGCTGCTTCTCTGCAAGCTACAAGAGAGATGGCAGAAGGGATTAGATTACTGGATCTTCACTCAAAATGCTTTGAACCATTGAACCAATGGTTCAAACTGCTTGGAACCAATGCAGAAAAGAATAATGACAGACAGCCTATACTCAGTGGTCCTCAGACGCTACCCTCACCCCAAATGACAGTGTGCTCAGAGCAATAACATTAACATCCCCCCATACCTTTCCTTCTCTCTGCTCCATCACCTTCTGAGATTTCAGACCTGCTCTACTGATACTTCCAACCTTGAAATCCACTTAGACAATCCCTTAAATTTTATTAAGAAGAAAAGCACTCTGTAAATTAAGCAACATGCTAAGAAAAGGAATGCATTCTTTCCAGTCAGAAAAAGCCATCAGCCTCCTATCTTTTGACAAAGAAACCTCGTATCTAGGAGTGTGCTCGCACCAGCAGGTCAGAAGCTAGAATATATCCTATGTTCCTTGACACATCTTATTGCAGCTCTATCATTTAATAGCTCTGTGACCTATTTATCACTCAACTCTTTGGGACTTAATTTTCTTCTCTGCAGCACTGAAATATTTACACCAACCCTCATACTCTCCCAAGGTTGTTTTGAGGATAAAAATAAGATAATCTACTATAGCAGACAATGTCATGCTCTGCTCAGTTCTTTTGGATTTCTTTTTTACCATTCTATGCACTGCTCTTTGGAAAACTACCCCCAGCTAATGAAGC
This sequence comes from Mandrillus leucophaeus, assembly GCF_000951045.1. Taxonomy (NCBI): domain Eukaryota; kingdom Metazoa; phylum Chordata; class Mammalia; order Primates; family Cercopithecidae; genus Mandrillus; species Mandrillus leucophaeus. Next base: position 4,215,053 of record NW_012101876.1, on the reverse strand, counting down.
TACTTTTCTCACAATATTTAAAAGCCCAGATCCTTGCTTGACCCAGATTCAGGGTCAAGACAACTTTGAGACATAATGTACACCAAGTTCCCCTGCAGGATCAGGCTAAAACCCTTTACAGAATTTTTGCCTGAAATCATACCCTTCCTTACTTTTCTCTACTGCTCTGTCCTGAATACCCCACATCCTTACTGACCATTGCCCCGGGAGCTCTTCCTTAGCAAATCTTGTGTACGCAAATTCTTGTTTCAAGCTCTGCTCCCCAGGAATACAACCAAACAGCCCTGCTCTGGTGGAATGGGTCTGCTCTAAAAGATCTGGGATCAAGTCCCTAGTTCTGCAATCCACTTGAGGTACCTTTGGCCTCATTTTTTCTCATCTAAAAATGCAAACAATAATACTAATTACGCTATGTATCTAACAAACTTGAGATGATCAGTCAGATGAGCAATGTAAATAAGCTTTGAAAACTATGCAGCGCCAGACAAATAGTAGCTATTATTACTCTGAATATAAAACCTCTTTGTAAACCTCGAAGTGCCGTACAAAAGGAAGATATATAATATACCACACACCTGCTGCATCAATGGGTCAAAAGTTTTAGCGCTTCTTCCAATTAACATACCCTATACAGAAATACCAAAATAATGAATAAAACATGAAGAGTCTGTCCTCTTGTGGGTTTTGATGGAACCCACAAGCATTCTTCTCTTTCTCTACTCAAAGTTGTATGCTTTATTATGGAGTTTAGTAATTAATTTGTAAAGAATTTTCACCATTTTATGCCCTATTACCAATAGAAGCACAAGGTTGATGACAGGTATATCATCATCACAGGTTATGACAGGTAATAACAGGAAATGCTTACGAGTCCCTCTGGTTGGCCAGGTATAGTGCCAAGCACTTTACTTGTACAATTTTGTTTAATGCTTTTAACAACTCTCTGAGGCAGGTACTATCATCCTAGGGAGAAAATTTAGATTCAGAGAAGTAAAGTAACTTGTCTTAAGATGACCCTTTCTCTACTTTGTAAGATTTGAACACAGATCTTTATTTTCCCTAAATTAATCATCCTAACCAGTATATTAAACCAACAGACTTGCAGTTAAATTAGCAAACATCCTAGGGGAACTACTGCCCCTCTCCCTTCTCGTCCTTCATCCAAGCAACATGTGTAAGTTAACCTAGGAATAATAATGTCATTCTAGAAACAAATGAACCTTCATTCAAAAAGGGAATTATACTACATCAGTATATAGAAGCAGCATAAGGCCCACAGGATTTATAAAAAGAGTTGATGAGGCTTTGGTCAGTGATTGAAGAGGAGCATAGGGTTGACTTCATGAAATTTTAATTTTAAAATTAAGACATGCACACGTATGAAAAATAAAAAGATGGGCAGAGGGATGAATAAGAGATCAAGCTTTGAGTTTCATGACTTCCAGATCGGAAATAAAAAAGAAAAAGCCTTTGTACCTGGAGAGACGTGGTCAACACGTGGAGCTGCCTTTGCCAACATATCACAGAGCTCCTGCCGCAGCTTCTGGGCGAGATTGCTCAGACCAGAGAAGTAAGGAACAAAGGAGGTAAAATTCTCCTGAGGACTACTGGCAATTTCCCTGAGCTCTGCCCAAACTGCATCTCTGACGCCAATAGCATAAAGCAGGATGCCTGCCTGCCTCAATGCCTCCGCAGGTCCATGGACGTGGTCCTCAACTGGCCCACTGCTGATCACCATGGCGATCTGAGGTACCCCTTGGCTTGCCCGGCTCCCTGATGCTTCCTGGAAGTGGTGGTCTAGAATAAACTTCAGGGCCAGGCCCATCTTCTTGCCCCCAGGCTTAAATTTAAACTGCCGAATGTGTCTCAACACATCAGCTTTGCGGTGGTAGGTGGAAAGCAAGAACTCTGAATGGGGCACATCGCTATACTGGGCCAGACCCACACGGATGGTCTTGCTGCTGACATTGAAACTGTTTACCAGAATGTACAAGAAGTTCCGCACACTGCGTGCATGTTGGGGGTTGATGTTGGCGTCCACCAGAAACACAACATCTCCCAGAGAGGCCTCCCTGCAGACTGGGAAAGAGAATCACTTTCAGATAAAACATCACAAATGACAGTTACTGGATGGAATCCCATCGCTCCAGACTCCGTGCCTTTACTCCCCACAGATCTGCCTGCACAGCATGCAGCCTAGACACACCATCATCTTCCCTTGCCTTCCTATGGCTACCATCTTCCCCTGCTCACCTGTCTGTCACTCTCTGTTCCATTCTGATAGACATTTGGCCCTTCAGTTAGATCACCCATCCTGCTTTCCATTCATCCCTTGACCTAAACAAAAGAACCCAATTTTCTACCAGTAGTGGATGCTATTGGTACCCACCTAGATTGCCTTTACTCGTTGGCACACCTATCCCCCAGCTGCTTCAAGCGCTACCTGTGACTTTCTCCAGAGTCCTAACCTTGGCTGAAGGGAGTGACTTCAATTGGAGACACCTGAGAAGTTACACCACTACCACCACCCTGGGTGGCCAATGTCTAATCGACATGGAGACACAAATGCCTGGCCCACTTGCCTTCAGTGAAACAACCCTGCAGTGTTATTTAGACTCCATCACCACCTCTCATGACTCAGGCCAAGGTTTAACATTACCTATCCTCTTCATCCCCTACTCTAACCCTCTTCTCGTACTCCTTTACAGACTTTTTTCCCTAAAGAGTACTTTCTCAAAATAATGCGTTCAAATCCCTGTTCCAAACTCTGCTTCCAGGGAACCTGACCTAAGACATCAACTTTCCAGCTTTGACTTCTGTACTCCCTGGCCACCCACCAGCCCCTTTTAGTTTGATCTTTGGCATTCCTGTAGGTATGGTTCACATTTGTCTTTTGGTTCCCTGAACTCAAGCTGCACTATGCAGCTACTTCTCCCCAACCCCAGCTACAAGCCTGGAAACCACCATCTCAACAATGGCCAGGTCCACTGGTACCCCACCTGGGCCCATCCTGGCCTCCAGCATGGAAGAGATCAGACACTAAGTGGCTACAGGACTGGAGCAAATCTCTAATCCTCTGTATCTCAAATAGTGTCTCTCTAGACTAAAGAGTTGACCAGATGCCCTGCTGTCTTCCAACTCAAACTTTGCTTTTCTATGATAAGAAGTACAATGTGGATTAAGTACGGTGCATGTGTAGATAAAAAGAAGAGGTGATTATGATCGATCTATTTGTCAACAATCACTATGATTTCTCCCCACTCCTACACCTCCCGATTTGATTATATATGATGGTGGGAGGAGAACGTAAATTAGTAATGAGAATAAAAACAAAAGCAGAAACCAGCTAAAAATGACATTAGTTCAAAGTAGCTGAAAAGCCAAAAAAAAAAAATGATTTTCCCACATTGGTTAAAAATGTCTTGCACTTGGTTTTGTGCCAGGAGGGCTAAAATACTGAGCTAGGCTGGCCCTGCACTGTCCCTGCAGCCTCATCTCTCTGCCCTCCCAACCCGGCCTCACCCTGCACTGTCCCCGCAGCCTCATCTCTCTGCCCTCCCTACCTGGCCTGGCCCCGCACTGTCTTTGCAGCCTCATCTCTCTCTGCCCTCCCCACCTTGCTATCAGTTCCAGGCTCCCTAGTCCAGTGTCTCCAATTTTCCATGTTCCCACTTGCCACTGCACTTTAATATGCTCCCTTTCCTCCAAGTTTCTCTCTCTCTCTCTTATTTATTTCTCTATTTATTTTTGGTAAATTCTCATAGGATCGTGTTCTTTTATCTTTGTTTGTAATGTAATGTTCATGATTGTGCTTATTTAATTAATGGCAATTTCCCCAACTAGACTGTGAGCTCCATGAGAACAGATAACCATGTATTTTGCTTGTTTGTTCACCACATGAGCATCTAGCATAGATACCCAAAAATATTGAGGAAGGAAAGAATAGAGGAAAAGAGAGAAAGGAAAGATACAGCACTTATAAGGGTGGAGATCTTGAACATTAATGAAAACAAATAATGGAATTAAAATTTTAGTGCTAGAAATAATTATGTGAGACTGTATCTGCTAGACATGTGGCAACTGAGCACTTGAAATGTAGCTAGTATAATGGAAACTGAACTTCATATTTTACTGAATTTTGATTTATTTTAATTTAGAGAGTCACATGCAGCTAGTGGCCACTGTATTAGACCACACAAGTATAAAATAAGGAATCCAATTTAGCTATCTCACAGAGAAGGAAAATGAGACCTGGAAAGGCAAAATAACTCATGTATATCCATTCAAAGAGCCAGAATTAAGACCCAGGTCTCCTCATATCTAGTCCACACCCTGAACTGCCATGAAGATTAAATTAGAAATCCGTACTACAGAAAAGCAAAGACCAAGTGAGGGTCTAGGCAGAGAGGGTCTGGGGAGGTTGGTATAATCCACGGACACTTAATCCACTTATCACTTCTGGAGTTCTGTGTCCCACCTCTCAGAAGTTTGCATAATGTTGGCCATAAAGCCAAGTGGAACCTGATCATGGGAAAGGCAGACAATAAATGAACTTCAGGTCCTTTAAGCTTTATTTCCCTTCAACCCTCCAAAGTGCAGTCTTACTGGGAGGAGAGAATTCAATGACTGTTCCAGGGATGGCTGACTGGCTTGTCCCCTTAACATCTCTTTCAGGGGTGATCAAATGCAAACCACGAAGTGTTCCCCTGATCTTTCAAATCAGAGGAAACCACACAGCTGTAGAATATTTTCCAGGCAAGTAAGTTTCAGTTACATCATATGCAACTTGAGAGATGTACTATACTTTCATAGATTGTCACTTTCTTAACCCCTCCACTAGTTCTTTGTAGTTTTAGAAGGTGTTTGAAACATGAAAAGACTGTCACAGCTTCTGTTCACAAGTGAAGGGAGCCAGAGCCAAAAGGAAAACTGAGAGAGCTTCATGGGGTTTTTTTTTCCCCAACAAATAACAGCCTGTGTAATTATATTTGAATATTTAAACCTCAATATTGTCTCACTGGGACTTCAGGCTACTCAAACAATCTTCTCCTGATGAGACTTTCATCTTGAAAAGTACCAACAATCTATTAAAATAACTCCAAAAAATTGTAGCTGTGTCACTAGCACTCAGTAAAGCTATCCATCTTGTGATGATAATTACTCCTCGGAACAGCTCTGCCAAAGAGAAAAGACAGAATGCAGAACAGGCTCCTGTTTACAAAAGCGTTTGAGAACCTGGTAACACATTTCAGAATATGGAACTTTTTAATATCTATTTTTTTGTCATTTGGGGTTAAGTACTGAAAAAACAAGTGCCCACCATTGACTATAAGCTTTCAGATTCTCACTAAATTCTCCTTCAAGGAATCAGTTTCCTCTTATTAATTACAAAGCTTCTGTAATATTTCCTTTTAAGATGGTCACTACCACTAGATCGTTTTCAGCTTAAAGAAACCCAGGTATTACCAATACTCTGTGACTTGATGAAGCCAAAACCAGTTTCAAGGAGGATGATCCCCCAAAATATCTTCCAAGTCTCCATTCTAGATGTGGACCTAGGGAAAAGAAGAAACCTTATAATTAAAAAATGTGCCTTCACGCGCTTAAAATGTGTCCATCACATTGACTAAAAATTATACCTCATGAAATTGATTTTTTTTAAAGCATAAAGATGTCTTTCCCCACATCAACATAAGCTTTATCAAAATAAAGAGGGAAATGTTCCCACATTGTTTCAATTGTGCAAGGAAAATGGTCTTGCTGATCCAACTCAGGAAGAATTTTGTAAACACCCAGAGTATACACCTCAGCCTTCACTATTTAAAGTTTTCCAGATGTGGCTATAAAAGGAGAAAGCATACAGGACATGGCATAGAACTTCCATTTCACACACTGCATTCATTTGGTGGGTCATAAACATTTCTGAATGATTTCGTTTGTATATTTATGCAGGAGTGGAATGACCTGGTAAACAGTTGTGGCATGCTAAAATATTCAAGTATCTCAGGAGCACATCTGCCTGCTCAAATAAGCCTGGTCTGAAAATAACTCATACATTCTCAAAAAAAAAAAAAAAAAAAAAAAAAAAAAGCTGAACATCAGACCTCCCTCCCCAAAGCTTAAATCCATTTCCAAAGGGGTCCATGGAAATTGTCTATTCTCAATTCCATTTCTACTTTTTTTACTCTAAGAAAGTCCATCTGTTTGAAAATAAGAACGTAATAATCCCATTGAATGAGAGGTTCCAAGTGGAACAGGGAATACCTCATCTTTATAATCTTGGTCAGCCAACCTCACAGCTGTCTTCTGCAGAATGTATGTGGTTAAAAAGCAAGGACTCTTGGAGATAGACTGCCTGGGTTTGACTCTTTGATCCAATACTTAATAGTGGATCTCAGCCAAATTGCTTCACTTTTCTGTGCCTTGGTTTCCCCATTGGTAAAATAGGGGCAATAATAGCACCTACCTTATAGTGTTATCAGGATTGAGTTCATTATTGTAAAACACTTTACCCATTCCTGACACACAGAAAGCACTCTTTAGGTGTTTGTTAAATAAAGTAAACCTTCTTGGAGCCCCAATATTTTGTAAAAGTTCAAAAGAATTCCTCCATGTCTTTGCTATTGTGAATAGTTAAGGCACATTCTTAAACAAACCAAAGAGTTGAAGCAAGAATCTCTAGCATGTCTAAATCACTTCCTAGTCTTGGGTTCTTTAAATAGAATATTGTGTGGCAGTGATCATCACAACACCCAGGAATAGCAGACACCCAAAAGCTGCGTTTCTCTTTCCAGAAAGTGTTAAGTGCAACCAACCCAATTCCCTAAAAACACATCACTACTGTTCATGCTCAACTTACTCCTTAAGAGGGATTCAAAAATCTGAGATAACCACATTTATTTTATTCACTTTATTATTTACACCAAGAGAAAATACTGGGAGAAGTCTTGACTTTAAAGGAAGACCACAGGCCTTGATTCTGGTTTAGGCTTGGCTATTTTCTCTGCAGACCTAAGCACGCTGTTTCACCTTTCAGGTTTTATGTGATCAATCTAGAGGGCTTAGCACTGATTTGAGTCAACTACTATATTGAGCACTATATTACAAACATGTCCCTGGGAATTGGTCCAGTGTTTTTCCAGAAAATAGATGTGCAGAAATTAGATTTCTCTGTTCCTCAGTTTCTACATAACCTCCCACTAGTGCCTCCTCCCGGAGGTGTATAAGTAATTAAAGGAAAGATACTTTAAGACTTTAGATAGCCGATCCTTCAATAAACTTTTACCCAAGGGTAAAAAAAAAAAAAAAGCATGAATCTTAAGGAATAGATTGCCCTAGTGAATTAAGAACTGTATGAGGGTAAAGAGCTTGAGAGTCTGAAGGTGTGAAAAATGATCCAAAACAAATTAATGGATCATCGTCATGATCATCATCATCACTGCAACAAAATATTACACTTCCAATTTTGAAACACTTGGATTAATAAAGTTACTGGAAAAATAAAATCTTTAAGTAAAGGTTTTATTATATAAAACCTAAATATAGATATTATGTCTACATTTTCATTTTCCATTATGTCCCAATTATTACTATTCATGCAATTAGTCATAAAAAATAAGTATTTTTAACTAATTGCAAATAAAGCTCTAGAGCTGTTTATGAAACTAGTGGGAAACTCAAAATGATAAACATTTATAAATAGTTGTAAACAGCTGTGCATGTCTGTGTTATAGCAATGAAGAGTTAAGTTTCTATGTATTAAGGATTTAATATCTACATGATATGTACTATTTCATTAAGATGTTTATATCTTAAGCTGCAGAAGAGATTTTGCATTTGAACACATGGGACTCCTTATGGAGGCAAGAAATAAAGTCATTAAATTAAATGGAATTAGATAGGGATAGCATAGAATACTGATTCTTTCTGGAAATAACTTTAATAGTTTTGCAATAGAAAGGATTTCTCTCAAAAATATACTGCTCAAGTAGTTAACTAAAACAGTCTCTTTTTTAAGCTTCATTTATTCAGTTTAAAAATTACTTCACAACTGCCATAGTAACAATTGACTCAGGAAGAATCATCAGAGATTGCTAAAACCATTGGGTAAAAGTTTATTACATAACAGAATATGAATATATTTTCAAAGTATCTTCTGAAAAACTACCTAGAAATTACAAAGGGCAAAAAGTACCATTACAATGGAGAAACCTGATGGACATGACTTAACCAAGTGATCAATTACATCAATAATAACAGGATAAACCAACATCATCTACCTCCTGATGTTATGCATGAGAAAACTTAACACCACTTATATAGTATTTCTCCTTAAAATCCATGACCTAAATCTGATAATGAGAAAACAATCACATAAACCAAAACTTTAAGACAGTCTAAAAAAAACCAACCTGTGCATCTCAAAAATATTAATGTCATGAAAGACAAAGCAAAGGAATTGATTCAGATTATAGGAGTCCAAAGAGACATGACATATAAAGGCAATTCATAATCCTGATTTGGGGGAAAAATGCTATAAAGGCCATTGAATGAGACAGTAGACAAAATGTTAATATGGGCAGAATATTATATAATAATATTGTATCAAGGTCATGGTGAAACCCGTTTTCTGCAAAAAAAAGACAAAAAATATTAGCTGGGCATGATGGTGCATGCCTGTAGTCCCAGGCATGAGGTGAGAGAACAGCTTGAGCCCAGGAGGCTGAGGTTGCAGTAGTCGCACCACTGCACTCCAGCCTGAGCAACAGACTGAGACCCTATCTCAAAAAAATACATCTATATACTGTATCAATGTTAAATTTAATAAATTTGATTACCGTGTTGTAGTCATGTAAGAGAATGTCCTTCTTATTTAAAAATACACAGTGATGCGTTGTGGAGCAAAGGGCCATACTATCAGCAACTTACTCTCAAATGCTCAGCAAAATTATAATGATTCATAGAGAGAGGAATAAAGCATTGCAATACATTTGCAACTTTTTACTGAATGTTTATTGTTTGCCAGACAAAACTTCAGGCACTAGAAACAACAGACTAAAAGAAACCATTATTTTCCTCAGAGAACTAGTGGAAAGAGAGATGGATAAATTGTAATATTGTGGGATAAGCAAATAATATAGAAAGCTATACAAAGTGCTGAGGAATATGGTGGGTGAGCACCTGTGTTCACCTGGGTGAAGAGTTTACAGAGCAGATGATGCCAGAGTGAAGACTTGAAGGATGAGTAGAAATTTGCAAGTGAGAATGTGAAGAAAGGGAGTTCCAGGAAGAAGAACAGTAGGTACATGCAAGAACACTGGAGAGGTACTAGACACTCCAAATACAGCTCGCCCACAGATTCAGGAGCTCAGGTTTAGGAGTGCTGGGGATGTAGTTAGGCCTTCGTTCAAGATCGTGACCTATGCTGCCCAAGCTCTTAAGGCTTGATAAGTCTCATGGAGATCTTTGGTTTTCTGAAATGACTGAACTTAAAAGATGGGACAGAAGAGGGGACCTGAGCAGAATTCCTCAGTCTTCACAAATAAACCTTCTTAACTTCATTTAATTAAATTAGCAATGCTTTATATACCAGTCTCCTTCAAGGTTTTTGTTCTTCCTCTGTGGAATGCTCAACTATAAAATATGAAGATTCCATCTCTAACATCCTATGCCAGTGACTCTTAAACTTCAATATTGCATCAGAGTAACCCAGAGGACTTGTTAAAACTCAGTTTGTTGGACCCTACCTCCAGAGTTTCTGATTTAGTAAGTGTAGTGTCAACCCTTAGAATCTGCCTGCTGAGGTGGTCTGAGGAACCATATTTCAAAAACCATTCTTTAGACTGGGCATGGTGACTCATGACTATTAATCCTAGCACTTTGGGAGACCAAGGCAGGAGGAGTGCCTGAGCCCAGGAACTGGAAACCAGCCTGGGCAAAATAAGAAGACCCTGTCTCTACAAAAAATAATAATCATAAATAAAAAATAGCCTGGTGTGGTAGTGTGTGCCTGTTGTCCCAGCTTCTCAGGAGGCAAAGGTGGGAGAATTGATTGAGTCCAGAAGTCGAGGCCGCAATTAGCCATGATCATGCCACTGCACTCCAGCCTGGATGACAGAGAGGGAAGGGAAGGGGAAGGGAGAGAAAAAGAAAGAGAGAGAGAGGGAGAGGGAGGGGGGGAGAGAGAGAGAGAGAGAGAGAGAGAAAAAGAAAGAAAGAAAGAAAGAAAGAAAGAAAGAAAGAAAGAAAGAAAGAAAGAAAGAAAGAAAGAAAGAAAGAAAGAA
>NW_012101876.1:4193609-4204720 GCF_000951045.1 Mandrillus leucophaeus | reverse complement strand
AAAGAAAGAAAGAAAGAAAGAAAGAAAGAAAGAAAGAAAGAAAGAAAGAAAGAAAGAAAGAAAGAAAGAAAGAAAGAAAGAAAAGAAAGGAAGGAAGGAAGGAAGGAAAGAAGGAAGGAAGGAAAAGAAAGAAGAGAAAAGGATATTTGACAATCAAATGTAAACAGAATGGTAGTCAAATTATATGAATCTTGGTAAACTAAACAGAGGAAATCCACTTTTAACTTAGAATTGCCCCCATAGCCTCTGTGACTACTCTGAGAAGGAGAGTCATTTTTTATCTGAGTTTTATATCTCTACTATGCCTGTTTAGTCATTAAATCTTTAATGTTTTCTTCTTCCTTTGGCCTTACTGTTGTAAACTAATCTCCAATTTTAAAGTTTCCCAAGGTTTTGTATCAGTGAAATAACTCAAAACATGCATGAGTCCCCATAACGTAAGTCGAGATCCCCTTTCCATACAGATGGTAAATGCTGGATGCATTTCCAAGTATTTCATGTCTTCCTGATCAATAAGTGTTCAAAGAGTTGCAAACCCCCTTTATCATAGTTTTCATTTTAGGTATTACTCTTTCTCTTCTATCTAACAAATACTCTTTCTTGTTGGGGGAGGTGCGATTTCTCTGTATCTTTATCCTTATCTCAATTTCTCTCTCTCTCTTTGCTATTAATGATGTCTCTTTCAGACTCTCTTTCTCATCTGTCTGTTTATACTTCTGTATGGCTTTGTCTCTTTCAGCATATGAATGAAAGAAAATAAATGCATTTGCAAAAATAAATAGAAAAAAACTAAAAAACACCCACCCATAAAACTATTTCTGGGAAAAGGAAATTCCTCTTACCTGTCAAAATCTTTCAGGCTGGTCCTTTCAAGTTCTCTTTCTTGTCTTCATTCCTTACACCCACCCATAAAACTATTCCTGGGAAAAGGAAATTCCTCTTACCTGTCAAAATCTTTCAGGCTGGTCCTTTCAATTTCTCTTTCTTGTCTTCATTCCTTAAGAAACTATTTTCCCTAGAGCACAGGAAGGCTGAAGGGCACAATGACACTTCAGCTTTTCCAGTGTTTAATACTCTCCCGGGACCATGGAAGGAGAGCAAGGGGAGGAGTAAGGGCTGTGTTTATGGCAACTGACACATTGCTCGCACCCATACATGCTTTATTGCCATTAAATAAAAATGGTCATTCACTCTGTAAACACTGGTCTTGAAAATGAATGCAAAAACATAAGAGACAACATTGCCCAAAAGAGTAATAATAAAGTAATATAAATGAAACTACCTTTATTCTATTTTAATTAAAATTCCCAAGAATTCATCATACTTATTCCTATTTCAATGTTTTAGTTTTCATCTAAAGTCTCTAGACTATAAGTTCCCTGAAAGCAGGAACTGGGTGTCATTCATCTTTGTGTCATTCATATTCCCTAGGTATCCCATAGTAAACAGTCTTGCACATATTGAGTCTCAACACACCATATATAATGGATGAATGGATTGATGGATGAATGCATTGATGGATGGAAGAACGAATGAAGAAATAACTTAATGAATTAAACAATGACAAACGTTCCCTGCATTGATAAGCTTTACCTAGGCAGGGAACCTCAAATGTCTGCATAAATATTGGGTACTCTAACCTAGCTCAAGTCAATCAGATTAGAGTTGAGAGTATATATTTATATGCGTGAGTTAGGGTAAGAGTTAAGCTGCTATAACAAGAAACCTAACAATAATATGGCTTAAAGGACAAAGAAGACTGTTTCTTTCTCACATGATTTAGTCAAAAGTAGGTGTTCCAGGTCAGCAGAAGGCTTTCTCTCCATATTCATTCAGAGACCCAGGGTAATGCAGACATGCCATATTCAACACATGGCATCTGAGGTTCCTGCAAGTCTCACCAGAGTAGCCAGTGGGAAGGGTGAAACAGCTAAACCCAGAGACTTCCTCCTAAACAAGGAAGGCAGAAGTGGCTCACATCACTCCCACTACTATTCCATTAGTCAGAGCTTGGTCACCTAACCATGCCCAGCTGCAAGGAGGGCTTGTGATTTGGTTTCCAGCTGGGCAGCCTATGTTCAGTTCAACTCTATTACCACAGAGGAAGGGGAGAGAGGATGGATTAGGAGTGAGGGGGTCAGCTACCATCACCATCACATTTTGTATACATGTTTATCACCACTATCTCAAAATCTAAGGACGGATACTTGGAATGCAGTGGTGTTTAGTTTCTGGTATAAGCATTCGAGGAAATGGGGTCAAATGAAGTTTCCTGAAATAAACTGTCGCTGAAAGATAGTCTGTCATTAACAGAGTTTAAATTTATGCTTCTCTGGGTATTTCCAGGATTGTTAAATTTATACAGAAAACCTAGAGAGTCTTCTACTCAGAGAATAACTTTCCAAATGATAGACTAGTTCATTCTTCATCAATGTACCCTTAATTTACCTATAATGTAAAGATAACAGGGGCAAAATTTTGTTCTGCTTGGAAATAGGGTTGCTTAGCATATAGCCAAGAAGCAGTGTGTTCTCCAAATGTTCTGATTTCCTCAAAGAAATGTTATCATACATAAAATTATTCAGCAAAAACAGTTAAGCTCAGATATGTAATGCCATGCACTCATTCTTCTGCCCCTTTCTTCTCTTCTCTGACTCTTTCACCCAATAACATTCCCTTCCTCAAGTCTCCCTTTTATTCTTCCAGGGCCATCTGGAGTATCTTGGATACCAAGATGACCTTGGGTTCAAGGTCCTGAACTCTAAGACTGATCCTGGTTAATTGGTAAGGTCCTTATTTCTTCTATTACGTCGGGACTTTCACCACTTTTGTCTACTCTGTCTCCTCTCTTTGTCCCTCAAGACATCTTTCTACTCTTCCTGGTGTGCTGTTCTCTCACAGGGGAGAAGCTAGCTGGTCCAGTTTAGGTCTCCCCCAAAGCCGATCCTGAGACAAGAACTTGCGTGTAGGTGATTTATTTGGAAAGTGATCCAAGGAAGCAAGAGAGGAATAGGTAAAGTAAGACCTGAAGAAAGAAAAGCCAAAAAAGTGTGCTTTCATGAGTGTATTACCTCTGTAAACAACTGGGATTCAATACCATTGGGAACCTCGGAGAAACTCTGTAGAAGGACCCTCAGAACTGTCCCCATGAGAGACAGTTGACATCCCTCAGTGGTTGAGGGTTGCCTTTGGGGCCGAGGAAGGGGGTAAACCCCAGCACATTCCAGCCGCCCAGGAAGGAGACTAAGCAGGCTCCCTTCTCCATGGGAAAACCCCTCAGGCTGAGACGCTGAAGCCTGGACACTCGCCGTGGGAGGCAGAGCGCATGCTCAGGAGCTGCCCTCAGTAGGTGAGCTCAGAGACACACTGTAGGGACCTGGACCAACAGAACCGGCCGCACTTGCCAACTTCCTCAAAACGATGTCTCCACACCCCAAGACCTCACTCAGCCCCTGACTATTTTCTCCAGGAGTGGGACCAAATTCCTCAGATTGGAGTCCGCAACTCCATCCTCTTTGTTCTTGCAAACATTTAAATCAAAACCCACTACTGCCCTCATCAGGGTTTACTGGGTTTGTTTCCCTCTTTGAGGTTTCCCTTACTAGATTATGAGCTGCTGAAAGGTAGAAAAGATATCTTCTTTATAATCATGGGCACATAGTAGGATCTCAACAAGTATTCGCAGGGTGAATCCGTGAGCAAATAACTTCAATCATATGTTTAAACTCAAAAATGACCTTCTTGCCCAGGCATGGTGGCTCATGCCTGTAATCGCAGCACTTTGGGAGGCCAAGGCGGGTGGATTAATTGAGGTCAGGAGTTCAAGGCCAGCTTGGCCAACATGGTGAATCCCCGTCTCTACTAAAAATACAAAAATTAGCTGGGTGTGGTGGCACGCATCTGTAATCCCAGCTTCTCGGGAGGCTGAGAAAGGAGAATCACTTGAACCCAGCAGGTGGAGGTTGCAGTGAGCCATGATTTTACCACTGCACTCCAGCCTGGGCTACAGAGCAGGACTCTATCTCAAAAAAAAAAAAAACAAACAAACACAACCTTCTCCAGCTTTCCCTTGTAACTGACATTGACATCACATTTCCACCTTAAATTACTTCTTGATGTTAGACTACAAAAGCTCACTGTTATTTCAAGAGAGACCCTGATCAAGAGCATATCTGACAGTTGTAGAGGGAAAAGAATTTCCTTTGTGAAGCTGTGAAAAAAAAAAAAACTGCTTTTGTTAATTAACAAAAAGACATGAGAAAACTTGTTTTCTAAAATCATAGACCATCAGAAACTTTACTGTTTGAAATCACATTTAATGAGAATGAAACACCTCACTCTTGCCTGGAGGAGCTAAATCATTTTAACACAGAAAAACAGCCTGAGTTTCCAGATGCAGAGCTACAGACAGAGGTTTTGCACACAACACTCCACATTTGTCTTAACTTTGTAGTTTCTGATGAAACAGGACAGTTTCATCTCAGCCCAGGCTAGATGTCAAGCCTTTTATACGCTGCTCTGCTTTGCTTTGAGCTGGCACACACTGCTTTGTTTAAATTTACCTAAACCCCGCCCCTCCCACAAATACAATAACAAGCCTGTGTCTTCCTTTGTCAAGTGAGATGCCTGCTGGTTTCTCTGACATGTGGTCTCCCTTGATCGCAAGTTAACCTAACATTGTTGAATGGCAGATATGCCCTTGGTAGTCTTCGTCAGATGGACTTTGTCACATCTAGTCAATTTGTTCATAACACAGATAAATCTATTGAAGTTGCTAGTCATTGCCATGAAAAGCACTTAGAGATAGACCCTGAGAAAGCTGGGCAGGTAAACTTCAAGCAGGAGCTAAGCCAGAATTTTGTAAGACCGAGAGGCTTTAAGAGTATGGTAGACTTTTAAAAAGAGCAAATGTATGTGGTGGACCTGAACCTAGAGTATAGGAAAGACAGCAACAGTGAAACAGTCATTTATTCTTTGTATGCTTTAAATGGTAACTACTCAGCTTATGGGAAAATTCCATCCTCAGTTCCAGTGGGAGTTGCCAACCTCAGATATCAGTTCACATACCACAGTTGACCCAGGAATCAAGAATCACAGTTGACCCAATACTGGCCAATCAGAGTTCTTCCTTAGGTTTTTTTCCTAACATCTCTAGTTATGAAGCTTTACAGATGTGTGCAGAAGTTTCCTGTTCAGCTTCGTGGGGCAGCCAGCCTGACCCCAAAACACTGAGGAAGGCAGAGATGAAATCCTGAGAACATTCAAGTAACTGTATCCTGCCCTTTCCACATGTTGGTAGATTTTTAAATTTTGTTTTGTGTTGTTTTGTTTTTGGTTTTGTTGGAGTGTTGTCATTGTTGTTTATGAGAATCAATACGTTACCTTATTTGCTTAAACTAGCTCAATTTGAATTTTGGTCACTTGTAATCCAGGATCATCACTATGCATAGACACAATTTAAAACTTTCTACAGGGTTCCATATTGAATGGAACTCTTACTTGAGTTTTATTCCATCTCTGCAGATGCAAACCTACACTTGTTTTTGTCAGACAATGAGCACCATATAATTCAGCCGCATTTTCTATTTTCTTTTGCTACCAGGAATCCTAGAGTCAACTACAACACCCAGTTGCTTCAAATGTCTGTATATTCACAGAACTTATTCCTGGGAGGGATCTTATAAATTATCTAGTCAAACCCCTTATTTTTAAGAGAAAACTGATGTCCAAAATGGTGACATGATTTGCCCAAAGGAAACATAAGCAATTAACAGTCATTTTCTTGGGTAACTGACCAAGAAAATCACTACTCACTTTGCTCTTTTTATATTCTCTCAGCTCTTTTATCTGAAAACTGCCTCAAATAAAAGGGTTTCCATTTTCATCTTCAATGATGGGAGGGCAGAGGGTAGAAAATGAAGGACTGACCTCAGGAAAGAGGGGCAGAGATAATGAGATTTAACCAAGAAACTAACACTATCCAGACCCTACCAAAGCCTGGAAGTTTATACAAGAAATAAAGTTCACAGTGACTTCCAAAAGGGAAGAGATTATTGAGGACCCAGGGAGTTTTAAGGCTGGAAAGAGAAGACTTGGTGCTAAACTCAAGAATTCCTAAGGCTTGGTTACTGTTCTAGTGATCTAAAACAAAGTTCTGTGTTTCATTTGTGCCTAACAGAATGAATCCAGCAATGCTAATCACAAATTTGTAACATCATGTATTCAATAAGAACTGTGTAAAAACCGGGCTGTGGCAGAATTTAAGATGTAAACCACCTCTCACAAATACTCCATGGGTGAAAAATGGCAAAAGGAGAAATGATGCAATAAACGTAGTCTGTGATTCAGAGCACCTCTTTGAGAGATACGATACTAGCAGCCATAAAGAAGAAGGATAATTGTCAACTCCATGAGCCAATATGAGACCCCACCCAGGACATGCTTATTAGTGAATAAAATTCTGTTGGTAATATCAGCCTGGTCACTCTCTCAAATTCCTCTTGATCCGGAAGCTGAAAGAGATACATAGGACCATACAGTCTTATTCCCCAACCTCACCCCCTGAAATCACAGAGACATAAAGTCCTTCCTCATTTTAGATCAGAGGGGAAGGCATCAAGGACGTTGAAACCATTCTTCTCCATCCCTACACCCCAAAACTGGATCCCTGGAAAAATGAAGAGCCCCAGTTATCACCAACAAATACTAGCTAAGTATTTGCAGTGTAAGAGGCACTTCACTGGCCTCTGGGAATTCAAGATCCAAAAGCTATGTTCACTGGAGAGACAAGGTTTCCACACCCATAACAAAGAGCAGAACAAGAAAGGATTGAGAAACAAAACATAAATGACAATAATAAAAGATAGCTAACTTTATACAGTCAAAGCCTGGGCTTTTAAATGGTCATTCATATGATATCATTATTTTCAAAACCATACCCAGAACGTTCAGTAATTCTGTTACACAACTTCATCAGAAAACAGGTCCAAACCCAGTGTGGGAAAAGATAATTTCCTGTGTGTCTTCAAACCCATTGTGGGGAAAAGATAATTTGCTGTATGTCATTATCTGCTAAATTTAGTAGTTCATGTTTACTTAGATAGAACTTGTGCAAGGATGAATACTCCTCTCTCCAAAAAATGCTCAATTTTTATACAATGATTAGTTAATTACAACAAAATCAAGAGGTCGTTGTCAGGAGATTAATGATCTCAAGGTCAGCCATAAAGTCAACCTCCAATGACAAACATAGTTTACAACTTAAAATAATAAATGCTTCTCTCTATAATAAATATTCTAACAATGTAATTCCTTATAACAAACTATCTCAAGGTTATTAGTCAATGATCTTTCAGAGGTTTATATTAAGTAAACTTTTGACTACCACAAGAAGTTGCCTTTTAATAAAACTGACTTAACCCAAAAATCAACTTTATTAGACAAGATCCAGGTTAAAAATAATTTTAACCCATTTTTTTCCCACTAGGGTGTAAATACTTTCCATTCTTCCTAATCTATGTAAAGCAGTGTATTGCCTTCTCAAAAGCACTGGCATTGACAAAGTGCCACCTTTTCAAATTTACTGCTGTGGAAATCAACTTTCATTTTAATCAAGGTTAATTCAAAGAATTTATGACTCATTATTTAATTCCTACACAAGAGGAACAGAGCATCAGTGAAATTTTCCCATTTCATGGATACGATGTGGTGGGTAAATTCTTTGAAACACTTCTCCAGAAACAATATGGTATGTGGGCTTTAGCTTTCGTCCGTGTCCTAGGAGAAGTGGATTGCCTTAATCTGAAAAGTCAAGCAGCATTTAATCAAAAGGCCACACAGTAGATATGGCTACAACCAGTGCTACAGCTATCTTTATCTCCAACATTTTTTTAATTAGCCTAATGGCCATTGGAAATTGATTTTCTTTAGTGAAATCTATGACGTTCTAGATATGTGGATTTGCTAGATATATTAGAGAAACTCTCTATCATTGCACAAACAGGATATAAGTACTTGGCCAGCCCAGTGTACTTTAGAAATATTGCCTAAGACTTGATTCTCCAAGGTTCTGTGTCCATCCCCTGATTTGGAAGGATTCTTGGTCCCTTCGCTCTACCCAGATGGTGATCCAAATCTTATCCCTAGAACATTGTCTCATTGCCTTCTATCAAGTCTTTATTTCATGCAGGCAGGGAACTATCGGATCTCCTATAAGACAAAGAACTAACACTTTCTTGATCTTGCTAAACAGGTGATCTATAAACTAACTCTAATTCTAATCCTACTCTGCCTGTTTGTGACTGCTTAAATGTAAGTATCTGGTTAAATTCAATCTGAGACTTGCTTTATTGTAACACGATAGCAAAATTGTGAGCTAACAGACCTGTAGCTCCCTCTTTTAACTATTGGACACTATAGATACTAACCAAAAACTAAAATAAAATAAAAATAAAGAGCCTAATAATTGTGAACAACCACATCAATTTAAGTTAAGCTGCAATACTGAATTATGTATCTTTATTTTATTGAGTGTTTCTCCCTGCTTATAAAATCCTGTTATAGCAGGAATTTAAACAGCTTATAATAAGACAGCACAATAATAGCCCAAATAATAAACCCAAAACAAAAAGAGAGACCAAGCAACAAGAAAGGAGGAAAAATAAAAAACTGTTGGCTAAGGAAAGAAATAGCAATTAAGCTTAGAACTTAGTTTTGAACGAAAATAAAGAGTCTAATAATTGTGAACAACTACATCAACTTAGGTCAGATTGCAATATCAAGTCATCGGTCTTTATTTTCTTGATTGTTTTTCCCCACTTAGTTATAAGAGGAATTCAAATTGCTTACAGTAAGAAGGTACAATAATACCTCAAATAATGAACTCAAAACAAAAAGGGAGAGACCAAATAACAAAAAAGCAAGAAAGGGGGAAAATAACAACCAAGACAGAAACACAAGTTATGTAGTTGGTCCAGAATGATGCCTAAAACAACCCCGGTCCACCCAGGTATGGCCATTTCCAGACAGAACAAGACTGAACAGTCTGAACTGCTCACCTCAGCCTTTCTAGAGTAACACTTCTCAGTCTGCTGCTAGTCAATTTGACGCTTGTCCCCCTGACTTGTTTCCTGTTTATTGCCTCAGTGATAAGGTTGCATGTGTGTCCCCTCCAAATCTCATATTGAAATGTGATCCCCAATGTTGCAAGTGGGACCTAGTGAGAGGTGTTTGGGTCATGGGGGCAGATTCTTCATGAGTGGCTTGGTGCCCTCCTCAGAGTAATGGGTGAGTTTTCGCTCTGAGTTCATTCAAGAGCTGGTTGTTTAAGAGTGTGCATAGGGGCCAGGCACAGTGATTCGTGCCTGTAATCCTAGCACTTGGGGAGGCCAAGGCAGGTGGATCACTCAAGCCTAAGAGTCTGAGACCAGCCTGGCCAACATGGCAAAACCCTGTCTCTACAAAAAATACGAAAAATTAGCCAGGCATGGTGGCTGATGCCTGTCATCCCAGCTACTTGGGAGGCTGAGGCAGGAGGATTACTGGATTCTGGGAGGCAGAGGTTGCAGTGAGCCAAGATCGGGCCACTATACTCCAGTCTGGATAACAGTCTCAAATCAAAAAAAAAAAAAAAAAAAAAGGAAGAAGAAGCAGAAAAAGAAGAAGAGTGTGGCAACTCTCCCTAGTTCTCTCTTGCTTCCTCTCTCGCCACTCACTATGTGGGCTCTCCCTTTGCCCTCCACAGTGAGTGTAGACTTTCTGAAACCCTTACCAGAAGCTGGGCAGATGTTGGTGCCATGCATGTACAGCTGCAGAACTGTGAGCCAAAGTAAACCTCCTTTCTTTATAAATTGTCCAGCTTCAGGTAGTTCTTTATAGCAATGGGAAAAATTCACTAAGCTTACTCCTCAGACCTAAAAACACTTGGTATGCATTCTGAAACATAATGTCCAGGTTATTCACACAAATAGATAAGCACATGGGAAAGTTTTACTCCACTCATTAATGAAGGAACTAGCAGAAAGACAAAGCCAGTTCCATGAGGATGAAAGAAACCTGGTTTATATGGTCAGTGGAAAAAGCATGCTGAAATAAGAGTTACAAGTCAGATACAATACTAATTAATTTCCTACAAGGCAACAAAATGAGAATCTTTGGGATTATCTTCTCTGCTGGACAAAAAAAAAGTCCCTTTTCAATTTAATGCAGGTTAATCTTTAACTTTTCAGAGCTGTAAAACAAATGGGCGCGAATTAATTCTGAGTACTCAGTCAAAGAAAATTACATTCCGTAAGAGTCAGAATACCCTGAGGTAGGCTTATTAGAAAGTGCTCTAGCATGGTATTAAAATGTCAGGTAATGATCTTTTTGCTTCATTCCCAAGTTTTAGATAATTTTCCTAAACCGTTTCTATTTTTGAACTTCAGTCACATGACTCACTTTGCCTCTGACACCACCACCATGGGTAAAACCCCAGAAACATCTTCCCACAAACACGCATTGCAACTGGGACATATCCATGAGGTTTTCTCTGGCCATCCTGATGAACTCTCTCTTTGATGGCCTAGCTTTCTTTGATGAATAGTAGGATACCAGTTCATGGATGAAGGAGAAATGTTTGGATTCTGCAGACCAAAGGATAGCAAACCTTAGTATGCATAAAATCCTCTGGGGAATTCTGATTCCTTAAACTTGGAGTGGGATTCTGTCTGCAGAGTGCCTTAAAACTCAGCTGTTCCAGCTGGTGCCAACCTGTGAACTTTCCACCTTGTGCCAGAATCTGCTATTCCCCAAACCACTTCCCAGTTTTCTTTCAGTAATCTTTCTGAAGGAGCCAGGACAATGGGGCCTGCTGTTTAGTTCATTTCTTTATTATTTTCAGCCTTTAAAATACATTTTCCGGCCAGGCGCGGTGGCTCATGCCTGTAATCCCAGCACTTTGGGAGGCCAAGGTGGGCGGATCAGGAGATCAGGAGATTGAGACCATCCTGGCTAACATGGTGAAACCCCGTCTCTACTAAAAATGCAAAAAATTAGCCAGGCGTGGTGGTGGGCGCCTGTAGTCCCAGTTACTCGGGAGGCTGAGGCAGGAGAATGGCGTGAACCCGGGAGGC
>NW_012101876.1:4156342-4193542 GCF_000951045.1 Mandrillus leucophaeus | reverse complement strand
ACACACACACACACACACACACACACACACACACACACACATTTATTTATTTATTTTTGTTTTCCATCTCTTGCAATGAATTTGTTTCCCTTTTACTTTTTGCTTCATTTTGTTTAAATATTCAGGTATTTAGCTCCCCTTTTATATTATTTTTAAATTTTTTATTACCTGTTTTACGGTGTTCCTCCAGAAGCAAAGAGCAAAATTTTACTGTTGTGATGTACTGATTCTAACTAATTGCAATGTTTCATTTCATGCATTTAATAATTGTCTCTTCATTTTAAGACTTTTAGTAAAAATGTCGTTTTTAAAGAAAAAAAATCACCCGCAAGTGATTCTAGGTCTTTTCTTTTTTACTTTCTAGTCCATAAATTCCCCAACTTCCGCTTCCTTTCACTACTGATTCATTTCACATGTTGGTTCATGAGAATTGGCAATAGGATAATGGATTTATAAACACATACATGACATGAGTATGTTCTTCCCCAACCCCACCCTGCTAGGAGGGCTCAACACCAAGATGCCTTTACCTCCCTTCCAGTCAACTCCGGGAACTAAGTACAAATCCTTCATTTTGACACAACAGAGGAGGATGCAGTTGGGGGTTCACAGGAAGAGGCGACAAAGCCTGAAACCTGGGGCTGGGAAGGGAGATGGAAATGTCCTGAGACTCCACCCCTGCAGTGGGGTTTGGGGTCTACACATGGCACACAGTCAAGGCCCTACATGCCCACTGAGTCCCCAGTGGATTGGGGGGCCTGGGGAGGGTGAGTCTGTCGCACAATGCAGCTGCAGAGAGGGCATGCTTCTCTGGAGGGCTGGGAGCCAGCGGCGAGAAACAGCTCTGAGTGTGGCCACCATTATGAAACCAGGAAGCCACAGCCCAGGTGGGAACATCTTGGACTCAGAACCACCTCCTTGAACCAAGCTGAAAATTCTTATTTGACCCTGTGGAGATGAGGAAAGAACCTCAAAAATGCCTGGGGTTGAATACCCTACTGCCAGGTAGGGGAAATCTTAAAAGAAGTCATCACATGGAGAGAAAAAATTTACAGAGAGGAAATTTAAAATATATATCATTGACAGCAGGGACTCTGGGGCTAGATAGCTCTGGGATGAAATCCTGGATTATTAGCTGTGTGACCTTGGGCCAGTTACTTGATCTAACTATACCTCAGTTTTCTCATCTCTAAAATGAGAATAGTGATAGTCCTGATCTCAGAAGATTGCTGTGAAGTTTGAATAACTTAACCTCAGCAAAGCATTAAAATCAGCCCTGGCACATATCAACTGCTACATAGGTTTTTGCTAATGTTATCATTCTAAAACCCAAATGATGATATAGGCTGGATGTGGTGACTGTAATCCTAGCACTTTGGGAGACCAAGGCAGGAAGATTGCTTGAACTCAGGAGTTCGAGACTAGCCTGGATAACATGGCAACACCCTGTCCCTAAAATTAAAAAAAAAAAAAAAAAAGAAGAAGAAGAAAAGAAAAGAAAATTAATGCTGACATAGTTTGGATATTTATCCCACCCAGATACCATGTCAAATTGTAATCCCCAGTGTTGGAGGTAGGGTCTGGTGAGAGGAGATTGGATCATGGGAGCGGGTTTCTCCTGAATGGTTTAGCACCATCCCCTAGATGCTACCCTGCAGACAGTGATGAGTTCTCTCAAGATCCAGTTGTTTAAAAGCGTGTGGCGCCTCCCTCCACCTTGCTACTGCTTTCGCCATGTGATGTGCTTGCTCCTCTTTGGCCTTCCACCATGGCTGTAAACTTCCTGAAGCCTCCCCAGAAGCCGAGCAGGCATCGGCACATGCTTCCTAGAAAGCCTGCAGAACCCTGAGCCAATTAAACCTCTTTTCCTTATAAATTACCCAGCCTCAGGTATTTCTTTACAGCCATGCAAGAATGGCCTAATACAAAAACTCAGCGGTAAAAGTCACAGCTGCTACATTTACAGGCTTCACCAATGAACGACTTCCTCAAGAACAATTTTACCCATCAGCAAAGGCATTTTACTTCCTGTTTCTGAATTTGTTCTTTGAAAGAATGTTGAGATCCTAAGATTAAAGCTTGTTTCTGTAAAGTTACTGTGGGGTCAGTGGTAGAGGTTGGGGTTGGCAGAGGGATTTAGACCAAGTATACCGCATCCTAGGAACTTAAGAACTGAGAAATGAAATAAGAATATGATGATATGCAATCATATATAATAAATATATGTCCCACTGTCTCTGTCATCATTGTATTGATGATTCATTTATTTATTTAAAGTACCTGTGCAGTTTAATTCATTTTTTAACATTTTATATTGTGCAAAAAAATACATGTTTCAGGGTATTAATAGAAAATGTAAAAAATTCAGAGAAGCCTGAAGGAGGTTGGGCACAGTGGCTCACACCTGTAATCCCAGCACTTTGGGAGGTCGAGGCAGGTGGATCACCTGAGGTCAGGAGTTCAAGACCAGCCTGACCAGCATGGTGAAACCCCGTCTCTACCAAAAATACAAAGAAAAATGCCAGGCGTGACGGTGCGTGCCTGTAGTCCCAGCTACTCGGGAGGCTGATGGAGGAGAATTGCTTGAACTTGGGAGGCAGAGGCTGCAGTGAACTGTACTCTGGGGGACAGAGTGAGACTCTGTCTTAAAAAAGAGAGAGAGAAAGAGAGAGAGAAGCCTGAAGGAGAAAGAAATACCAACCACAACCCCACCACCTGGAAATAACCTCCAAAGTCCTTTTGTTTTGTTTTGCTTTGTTTTTTTTTTTTTTTTGAGCTGGAGTCTCGCTCTGTTGCCCAGGCTAGAGTGCAGTGGTGCGATCTCGGCTCACTGCAAGCTCTGCCTCCTGGGTCCACACCATTCTCCTGCCTCAGCCTCCCAAGTAGCTGGGACTACAGGTAGGCCACCATGCCCAGCTAATTTTTTGTATTTTTAGTAGAGACGGGGTTTCACCATGTCAGCCAGGATGGTCTTGATCTCCTGACCTCATGATCCACCCACCTCAGCCTCCCAAAGTGCTGGGATTACAGGCGTGAGCCACCATGCCCAGCCCAAAGTCCATTTTTACAAAGGAAGTATTCCTTCCTTTCCTCTTTGAAGACTGTTTTCCTTCTACTGTGTTCAAGAGTGGTGTGAGATAGGCGGGTGCTGCTGAGAGAAACATAAAGGACTCCTGCCCAGTGGGCAGAGATGAAGAGATGAGATGGCCACATGACCTGTCAGTAGCTGAGCTTATCTCTCTGATCTACATTGTGTGGGCCACAGACAGCATTTTCTGGACATGTCTTTGCTAAATCTGAAGGATAAAGATTGAATTTCCAACAAATTTTAGCCTCTGGCCCAGGCTCTGAACATAAAAACTGGACATAGAGATATCAGGCCCTCTGCAAAGCTCATTCAAAACCTGGAATGGATGAGCTGATCACCAGAAGAAAGGAAAAAACACTCTTGAGTTTCCCTATCCAATTAGAGTTTGGATCAGAATTCAGATTTCTGGGCACAGTTACAGCCCAAGAACATGGATCCAGCTCACCCTCCATTGGCCCAGACGTGCACCCTTGAGGCTGCATCCTTTCTAAGAAGTAACTTTTTTTCTAATTGGGAAAAAGATGAGTGTCTTAATTGAAGCCATATCTTAGACACAGGGAGTTGGAGGCAGGTAATTTATTTGGAAGATGATCCCAGGAAGCAGGAGTGAGGGTGTGTGGAATGTGAGACAAGAGGGAAAAAAGGCTAACTCGAGGCTGTGTTATGGAGATCACTGCTGCTGTAAGCAAGCAGGGCTTGATCCTATGATGACCTCCAGAGAGGTATACAAATGCCTCCTAGGACTGTCCATCTAAAAGACTGGAGGCTAGGATCTTTACTGCAGCTTCCTGTTCCTGTTCATTGAGGGTGGTTCCTAAGGCTATCAACTTCAGGCCAAGCTTACAAGAAAGCCCAATGGACTCCCTGAGCATTAGAGAAAGCCCTGGATTATAAAGAGGGAAGACATAGGGAACATATTGTAAACCAAAAGTAAAACTGTAAGCCTCCAGCCAGGCACAATAGCTCATGTCTGTAATCCCAGCACTTTGGGAGGCCAAGGCAGGCAGATCACTTGAGGTCAGGAGTTCAAGACCAGCCTGGCCAACATGGAAAAAACCTGTCTCTACTAAAAATACAAAAAGTAGCCGGGTGTGTTGGCTTACACCTGTAGTCCCAGTTATTCTAGAGGCTGAGTCAGGAGAATTCCTCGAACCTAGGAGGCAGAGGTTGCAGTGAGCCCAGATTACACTACTGCACTCCAGCCTGGGTGACAAAGTGAGATTCAAAGAAAAAAAAATGTAAGCCCTTCAACCACCTGAATGGATCCCTCCTCTTGGTCAAGGGCATTCCAAAGTTAACCTGAAACACTAGTTCAGGGTATGATGAGAAATAGGGGTCAGATATGCCTTATTATACCCTCCTCCTTTGGAATTCAGGCACAGCTGACTAGAATTAACATTAAAACAGAGACCTTAAGACTGATAGAACACACTCCTTAATTCTGATAAGAAACATTTACAATCTATTCTCTCTGAAGCCTGCTACATGAAGGCTTCAACTGCATAATAAGAGCCTTGGTGTCCACAGCCCCTTCTCTTAGCCCAGACACTCCATTTTATGGATTCCAGGTCTTGAGATAAACTCTTTCAATCAATTACCAATCAGAAAATCTTTGACTCTATCTATGACCTGGAAGCTCCCCCATCCAGCCTGCCCTGCTTCACATTGTCCCACCTTTCCGGACCAAACCAATGTATATCTTACGTGTACTGATTAATGTCTTATGTCTCCCTATAATGTATAAAATCAAGCTGTAGCCTGACTGCCTTGGGCATATGTTCTCAGGACCTCCTGAGGCTGTCATAGGCATGTCCTTAACTTTGGCAAAATAAACTTCTAAATTGATTAAGACTTGTCTCGGATACTTTTTGGTTTACACTCTTAAAGTGACAAGGTGTCAGGGTGGAGGGTTCTGGGCCCTTTCAGGGCTCTCCATGGCAGCTGCAGCTGAAGGTGGGGAGGGGCTGAGGGGATGTGATGTGGGGCACCAACCATGCCTGCTTCAGGCTGACTGCAGCCCTGTCCTGTTCTGAAGTTTCTGACCCCAGCTTCAGGCCCATTTCACATATAAGGCAATCAGGTCCAGAGAATTTGAAAGGTTTGCCAATTTTGTACCACCAGGAAGTGAGATAAAAGACTAAACCTGTATCTTCTGCTGCCTGGCACAGTACAGCGAACCTTTGGCTCCAAGCCCTACTCATGACAGGAGTACACCAAGATCATCCCCTCTTTTTCCTATAAAAACTTCTACTTTCTTGACAGCCTGGGGCAGCCTGACACTTCCACTGTGGATCCCTGGTGCTGCTGAGAGGCAGTGTGTGCAGTCTGGGTTAAGCACCTGAGCGCTAGTTCCTGGCTTCTTCACTGCCTAGACATGGGACCTTGGGCTAGTCTTTCTGTCTCAAGTTCCTCAACTATAAAATGAGGTAATCATAGTACCTAATTCATAGCACTGATTGAGGATTAAATGAGTCAATGCTTGTAAAGCACTTAAAACGCTGTCCTGTATTTATAAAGCACTCAACAAATTCATTCAGTTCCCATTCAACACATATTTATTGAGCACCTACTTTATAACAGGCATTATTCTAAGTTCTCGAGATGCAGCAAATGAACAGACAAAGCCCTTTCTCATTCCTTTCTTAGACTAGTGTTTCTCCAACTTGAGTGTTCATCAGAATAACCTCAAGGGCTTATTAAAACACAGGTTAATAAGCCCTGCCTCCAGGGCTGAGCTTCTGATTCCATAGGTATGTGAGACTGAGAATTTGCATTTCTTACAAGTTTCCAGGCAATGCTGATGTTGCTGGCCCAGCTACGACACTTCAAGAATCGTTGTATAGATTTAGTTTCCAGAGTGGGGAAAGCAAAAATAAGCAAATATAGCACTTGTCAGATTAGCAATTAGAAAAAAGGAGGGTGTGGGTTACTGCTTCTATAGGGGTAAGGGAAGATTTCTCTGACAAGGTAGCATTTGAGGGGAGGCCAAAAGGAAGTTAATGAACAAGTCAGGCACTCCAAAGGGAGGAAATCCAAGGCAAAGGAAAAGCAAGAGCAAAGGCCCTGAGGCAGGAGCCTGCATTGGGAAGTCAGGGCCACTGCCAGCCAAGAAGACATCTTGATGTCAACCGTGATGCTAGCAGCACAACATGATAAGTACAGCCCGGGGAGAATTTCAGCTCTCCCTGCTCCTTGTCCGATCACTTCCTGCAGGGCACAATCTACACAACAGAGTGTAGTTGCTTTGGGAGGGTTCAGGGAACAGCAAGGAGGTCTAAGTGGCTGGAGCTGAGTCAGGTGAAGGGTAATAGGACATGAGGTGAATCTGTAGGGTCTGTTAGGGTGGATGAGAGGGCTGTGAGCAGAGAAGGGACATGACCCAACTCCAAGTCATTCAGCCTGCTAGGTGGAAAACGGACTATTGGAAGGCAAAGGTGGGAGCAGACCAATCACTGAGGAGGCTGTAAATACTAGTTTGGTAGAAGTATTACTGCAGGGAGTGGCTTTCCATAATAAGCCTGGTAGTGCCCAGTTTAGTAGGGTGGCAGTTGTAAGAAATTCTTGTTTCTCTTCCCTCAGCTAACTACTATGCATTGAGTCAACCACTATACATTGCATTTTTCCATTATATTATTTAAAGTTTCAAGAACCCTATGAGCTAAGTATCATCAATAGAGAGGAAGAAACTGAGGCCCACAGAGATGAAGTACATTTCTCAAATTCTCACATCGAGGTCTCTGGGTCCCCAAAGATGAGCTTACAAGTCCTTGTACTGCCTCTTAGGTAATAGCTGAAGCAATGCAATTAACTAACAAATAATTTTTTTTTTTTTTGAGACAGAGTCTTGCTCTGTCACCCGGGCTGGAATGCAGTGGCGCGATCTCGGCTCACTGCAAGCTCTGCCTCCCGGGTTCACGCCATTCTCCTGCCTCAGCCTCCCAAGTAGCTGAGACTACAGGTGCCCACCACCATGCCTGGCTAATTTTTTGTATTTTCAGTAGAAACAGGGTTTCACCGTGTTAGTCAGGATGGTCTCGATCTCCTGACCTCGTGATCTGCCCGCCTTGGCCTCCCAAAGTGCTGGGATTACAGGCATGAGCCACTGCGCCTGGCCTGAATAATTTTTATTAATATGAATTGGATCCAATTCAAGGTTGTCCCTACAATAATGCCATTCTTACTCACTTTCTCCTATGTTTTGGGGAGCTAGAGAGGACTAGAGTTGAGCCAATGAGCTAGAAATTTCATCTACCCCTGGTAAACCGAGGGAACCTTCATTTGCGAGGTTTTCTGGGGAGACTGAAAATGAAGTTTAAGAAGCACTGTAGAGAAGTGTCCAGGTTACTACTGATGAATAATAAACCACTCCACAATGTAAATGCTTAAAATAACCATTTTATTTTGCTCATGATTCTGTGGATCCAAAATTCAGGAAGGGCTTAACTGTCAGTTTTCTCTCTCAGAATCTCTGATGCAATTACAGTCAGATGTTAGGGGTGGTCACTGAAGGGCTCCACCAGGCTGGGCATCCAAAATGCCTCACTCCTCCCATGGCCAGCAGTGAATCTTCCTTGTTGCTGGGAGCTCGGCTCGGTGTTTACTGGAGTGCCTACACATGGTCTCTCCAGCTTGATGATCTCAGGATGGTGGAACTGTCATAGTAGCAGCTTTCCATAGAGTGAGCATCCTGAGAGAACCATCCAATGACCTTTTGTGATGTACCCTCAGAAATCATAGGGTATTACTTCTGCCACATTATCTGTCAAACATGAGCCAACATTCTTAGAGTCACAGGGGAGATAGACCCCATCTTCTACTGCAGGGTGTGTCAAAGAATTTGCAGATATGTCCTAAAACCTCCACCAAGAAGCTGTCATCTGGCCTTATTCATCAAGCATCTGCCTAACTCATTCCCCTTACTAGCAAGAGGGTAAATTGCTACAATGCCCATAGGGGCCAACTGGAAATATTTATCAAAATTACAAATGCATATATTCTTAGACTGAGCAAGTCCACTTCTGGTAATTTATCCTACAGATATAGTCAACCCAAATCACTACAGGTTATCTTCAACACTGTAGAAATGTTCAGATGTAGGGCCAATATTTTCAATAAAAAAAGATAGGGCCATTTTCACAATTTAGGGAGACCACAAAATTACTAAGTATATTATATAATGCTAATAATTATTACTCATCCAGAATTATTATAATGCACCCAGCATGCTATCTCCTTTACATTGATTATGTCTAATCCTTCTACAATTCTCTAGGAGTAATTGTTTCTGTTTCTCTGGAGGTTTGGTGACTTGCTCTAGGCCATACAGCTGATACATAGGAGGCCCAAAATTCAAATTCAGTTCTTCTTGATTCTTTGTCCTGCTGTAGCTCATAGTAGTATCATCAGTCTTTAACGTTGTCTGCTTTTACTTGAGAATCTCTAATCTCTCTGCATTTCCAAACCACTACACAATATAAGAGACTACTTCATTACAAGTTGTTTCCTGTCTGAAGTAACGGGTAAAGATGTAAAGATGATTCCACACAATTCTTTGAACGAGAAAGACTTTGAGATTTATATTTGTACTGAACATTTCCTTAGAAATGGAAATTATCCTTGCGGTGTGTAAATAGAAAAAGCTTCAGTTTACATATCTTGTCAATAAATTCCCAGAAGTTGAATCTCAGCACAGTTTTTCCTCATCACTACACTTGACAACATTGTTCAAGGACACCTGGAAGATTTGAGAAGAATAGAGGTTAATATTTATCAGGAATTGCCCTTTCCTGTCCTAAAAAAGGGGGTGGGAGAGTGGACATAGATGATGAGCAAAAATATTTTGTCTTATCAAGTTAGCCAACATCCTAGCCACTCCCTGATTCTTCACATATGCCATTGGAGGGAGTTGTCCATGGAAGAGGCTGCTCCATCCCAGTACTTTACACACACATATACACACACATGCACACATAGGCATATACATACTCTTTGCATCTGAAAGTTACCTCTGCTTTTTTCACTGAAATATAAGTGCTCAGAAAATCCTCCATCTTAGCAAACTCTCTCCTTTTTTCTAAAGCTAAATGGATTGCTCACCTGCTCAGACCTTTATAATTACTCCACAGTTGCTCATTGAAACAAATTCAAACTCCTTCCATGAATAAAAGAAATAAATAACTTCCTTATTTGGAAGTTCTTATTAGGAAGCATCACTCACTCTCCTCAACTTTCTTTCCCTCTGCCTCAGCCCAGTCTCTGATACTTTTTCGTAAACCAGATCCACTCCTCTTACCGTGCTTTTTGTGTGCTGCTCCCCCCAGATTCTGTTCTCTTTACTCTCCTCCACCTTTCCTAGGTCTACCTATCCTTCCGGGTCTAAGTCTAAAGGCAGCTCTTCCAAGAGACTGCCTGTAGCACTCTAGCCTATTATACGTCTCCCTTCCCCAGTGACCTGTAGCACTTAGGGGCTTTATGATCTAACTTCATATTTGGTTGCCTAGGACCAACAGTTCTAAAATGTTAGTATGCATCAGAATCACTTGGAGCCCTTTAAACAGATTGTTTAGATCCATGTCAGTGTTTCTGATTCAGCAGATCTGAGATGGGGCCCAAGAAATTGCATTTCTTTTTTTTTTTTTTTTTTTAATTATACTTTAAGTTCTAGGGTACACGTGCACAACGTGCAGGTTTGCGTTTCTTACAAGTTCCCACGTGCCGCCGATGCTGCAGTCTGGGGTCTAGAGTGTGAGAAGGACGGGTGCAGCAGAACAAGCACACTGCTTGCTAGCTCTTTGAACCTGGGCAAGTTCCTTAACTTCTCTGTGCCTCGGCTTCTTCATCTGCAGTAATATTGCTTCAAAGGACTGTTGTAAGAAACTGAAATAATGTATTTCAAAGCTTAGTACAGTTCTGAGTGCATAGTAGAAAACCAATAGATGGCAGTTTTTTTTCTAGCAGAGAAAAAACAGAACTTCCTGGGGTTACATATACAACAAAAGTAACACCCAGACTATGGCTTCACAGAGCTCTGGGCTGGGTTTATTGGCAGGACTGCCACATCTTTTACCAGGGAGGGCCGGGGAGAAAGCCACACAAATCTTTATTCACATATTTAAGTCTTAATCTGGGAGGGGCGAATGAGAATAACATTTCTCATGCTTATAAGGCCCCTCCCAACCCTAAACAGCTGTGATTGATTCAACTTTCAGCTCAGAATAGCTAAATTTCCCAGCTGATTATTCTGTAGAAATACTATTTTTACTTTACTGTAAATTCTAATAACTATTACAAAAGACAAAATATCCTATAGTTTTTCCCAAATTGTCTTACCTTGGCTCTTCATAAGAAAAAAAAAAAGGAAAACCAAAAAGAGAATCTTAATAAAACCTTAAAGAATAATTTATAATTGCAAAGCCAGTTCAGACTACCTTTGTTGGCAAGAATATGTGAAAAGAATGCCAGCGTTTGTAAAATTCTGACCTGTGAGGAGATGCAGCGTCTGTGCACCTAGTCCAATCAGAGGAAAGGGAGCAAGAAGGACAGAGGAGTTGGCATCCAGCTTGGTCAGACTCTGCCTTACTTGCCCCCAGCATGCACAGAATTGAAGGCTGTCCTCTGGTTCCACAGAGCCAGTGCTTGGTCAATACCCTAGCTTTGGCAGCTGCCATCCTGAGCCTGAACTTTTCCTGGGATCCCCTGGGAACCCAGGAGCCAACAGGAGCAAAACCAGAAAGTCTATTATGTCCTCCAAAGCCCTCTCTTCACTGCTTCCTCTGCCAATCCAGATCTGAGTCTCACACTTCTTTGTAGACTTAGTATCTCATACATGGCACTTGGGGCATGACAGGTGCTCAAGAAGTGCTGATGTGGTTAGTCAGGGCATTAAACAAAGTAATTGTTGAAAGCTCTTTCTATCTGATATGATGGTCATAGTAAATTCAGGCAACACTTTTAGTCATAAGAAATCAGTGTGTCAATACTGCAGAATGAACATTCTAATACAGTTGTGTATTCAATGATTGCTTCTTTGTTGTGTAATGCATATTATAATTTCAAAATATATCTGAGATATTTGATTTTAATTGTATAATGTTAATTTATAGTCCGTGAATGCATTTGTCTAAGAATCTGTGAATGAAAGGGGCTCATCTCAAGGAAAGAACAGAATATTTCATTCTTCAAATTCTATCTGAATCAAAATGGCAAAAATATGAAATTTTTAAATGCATACTGTGTACCCTGAATATATACAAAACATAAAAATATAAAGAGTGAAAATAATTTAAAACAAAGTGTGTAAATAGGCATCAAATTTGCCTGGTTGTGTTGTTTTTCTTCATACCTGTATCAGTTAGGTGTGATGATCAGAGAAGCAGAACCACTAGGAAAAATATAAATAATAAAGACTTTAATAATAATAAAGGCTTTACACAATCATGAGAGCTGGTTACACATTTATACAATCATGAGAGCTGGTTACACATTTATGTAAGACTGTTGTATCTGCATCTGGTACTGCAGACCAAGTCAGCAGGGCTGGACGTGGTGAAGGAAAGATGGACGTGAGGTGGGAGAGAGCTGGAACATGTGAGGCTGAGCCAGAACCCAGGAGGATGGATGGAGCCAGGTCAGCCTCTTACCATCTCCCAGTCTTCAATGATGCAAGTGACCTGCAGGCGAAGCTGGTGCCCTCCATCACAGAGGCAAACACACACCTGACCCAGGAGTTGAAGAAGCCAAAGAAAGAGATTCAGTAGCATGAAGGAACTGTGGGCCCTGTTGCTGCCCAGCAAACGATCAACAGCAAACATGAGCTGCCAGTGTCCCACGACAACCTTCCAAGTGTTAAAGACCTCAGTCACAGGCTCACTCCTGCTTGCCAGTTCTCACGCAAAATGTCTCACGAGGCCCACACTGGAGGAAGAGCACGCAGGGAAGGGAATTCTGGAAAACACAGTTCCGACTTAGATGAGTTGACACGATATGAATCCACCACAACATCAGGGTAGCTAAAACCCCTCTAGCTGTATGGCCAGAAGTCAGATTCTCCTGCACTGGTGAGCTGCCTTGCTCTAGCTCAGAGAGGTTCTAGGCTTGAGAATCAGGTGGAGAAGCTGGCAATCAACCCTGACTCTCAGTTCATTTTTCTCCACTGAGGAGAAGAGGAGCAGAGTTCAAGTGGCAGCCTTATATATTTTGGCACCCATAACTCAATTCAGAGGGTTTTAGTGCCAATTAGAAAAGTGAGATGACTAAGGATAGATTTCTGATGACTAGTGCTTCAGAGCAAATTGAGGAATACAACCTAGAGACGAAATTTAGAGATGGAAATAAGACTGCTTAAACACCCCCTGGTGTGTGTGAAAAAATGTAGATTCCGTCCTATCATGGAGGGTCTGGGAAAAATCCCAAAATTTTACATTTCAGCTAATACCCAAAGACATTCTTATGCAGGTGGGCCTTGGGTTCACACTCAAGAAAGACTTCTCTAGAGGCCTGTACATAAGATAAATTCCCGAATCAACCCTGTCTGCAAAAGCTGGCAACTGTGGGCTATTTAATTCAGCTGAGGGAACATCAGAGAACATCTTTATAGGAAGACAGCAGTGGGAAATAAAAATCTGCTATTTATTTCATCATGATGTTCTACAGGTTATTTTCGAATTCTGTTTATTAAGGGTTCATAAATGTTGCTCTGTTAATAAAAATCTTGATGGTAGCCAAATCGCATCCTTCACTCCCTCAGCTCACACACCTGTGCCGCCTCAAAGCCGCCCAAAATGTGCTAGCGCCACCTAGAGGCCTCAGGAGCACAGGCTGGGTACAGAGCCGGGCGTCCCAAATCCGCACCTGTGGATGCCAGAACGTGACGAGAGCAGAGACAGCGGTAAGAAAGAAACTAAACTGGGAACAGACAGTGGTTTGAATTTCATTTTTTTTAGTCATGACTAACTATCAGAACTTCCTGTGGTCCCTTCCCTGACTGCTTGCGAGAACAGACAGATCGTGGACTTTGGGATTTGGCCGACTTGGTCTAAAGCTCTGCTCTACCACCTAAAAGCTACACGGATTAGGCTCATTTTGTGCCTGACCTCACATCTTGTTGGCTCACCGGCTTCAGGCGGGGCTCATCTCAGCTGCGGTGTTTCCACCCCAAGGCTTCTCTTCTCTAAGACGGGGAGGCTTGGGACAACTGTGGGAGCCTATGAGTCATTCACACCCAGGCACACACCCCCGTGGTAAGGTTAGCCATGGGGACCCAGCCCCAGTCACAAATCCTTCGCCCTCCTCTCCCAGGTGGACAATTCTGAGGAACATTCTACCCAGCTTCTCAGACGTTTCCAGGAGAAAGCAGAGGAAGCTCTTATTGCCCACAGCAACGACCAATTCAAGACAGTCCCCCCCACCACCGTGTTAGTTTGTCCTCTTTCCATTTGCATTCCCTGAGATCCCGTGCCAAAGTAAACCACTTGCACGTAGCCCTTGTCTCAGGTTCTGCTTTCTCAGGGAACTCAGGCTGAGACAAGGTATAACCTTAGGCAATTCATTTATCCTTGCAAGTCTGTTTTCTTAGTTGCAATATGTTTCTCACAGGGATATTGTTAAAATTAAGCTAAATCCTGTACATAAAGCACTTTTCCTGGTGCCTGATCCATGACAGAATCCCCTTTTATGGGAGTCTGTCTTCTATCTGGTAGGGGCAATCTCTTTTTAAAGTTTAGCCATCATCAGCAGCATCACCTTCTCCACCATCATCATTACTACCATCACAACCATCACCTCCTCCCCCATGCCATGTCACTGTTACCACTACCTCCAAGACTAACACTAACACTTCTTCACCACCACCACCATAACCATCACCATCACTACCACCCCACAACATTGTAACTATTACTGTCATCACAATCACTACCATCACTACCACTGTCACCTCCACTACCACCACTCCCATATTCACCACTGCTACCAACACCATCCTTACCACACCACTCCTCATGCCACCATTACCTCCATTACCACCATCACCGACCACCACTTCCATCACCATCACCACCTCCATCACCATGATCTCCACCACACCACAATTATCTTCGCCATCACTATCATCATCTAACTAACTAGTCCTTGGACAGGACTGCTCTAGCCCAGGTTGAGTCAATTCTCTTTAGCTAGAGAAAATACTAGACATATCTCACTCTGTTGCAACTGTATGTTAGGCCATTCTTGCATTGCTATAAAGTACCTGAAGCTGAGTAATTTATAAAGAAAAGAGGTTTAATTGACTCACAGTTATGCAGGCTCTACAAGCTTGATGCCAGCATCTTCTCAGCTTCTGGGAAGTCTCAGGGATCTTTTACTCAGAGCAGAAAGTGAAGAGGGAGCAGGCATGTCACATGGCCAGAGAAGAGCAAGAGAGAGAAAGAGTAGGTAGTAGTGCCACACACTTCTAAACAATCAGATATCATGTGAACTCACTCATCACCAAAGCGACTGTGCTAAGCCATTCATGAGTGACCCACTTCCATGATCTGCCTTTCACCAGGTCCCACGTCCAACACTGGGGATTACATTCCAACATGAGATTTGGCAGTGACACACATCCAAGCCATATCAATCTGCCTCCGCGAAATCTAAACACTAATGTCAAATGTCTCCAGCTAAACTTAACATTGATCAGAATGCTTTGACTAATTAAAATCTTGCAACGAAGTTATCGTTTTCTATAATATGTCTATAATACATTCCTGTACCTTTCTAGGAGTCAAAGTACAAGTATATGTTAAATAATGATAACAAATAACAATTAAAATAAATAAATAAAAAATAACAAATAAAAATAAACATATAAGCTGTAGAAACCTTACAAATAAGTTTCTTTTTTCATTTAATGAATACTTTAGGACTGCTATGTGGTAAGCATCTACTAGGCACTAAAAAATAATGACAAGGCCTTTCTCTTTGCAGGCCTTTCTCTCAGAGAATTTTCTGGCAAATAAATAGAGGATTACAATGAAGTGTGGCCAGTTCCGTCACTGGGGAGTGCAAGGAGACCCTCATGCAGTCGGAGATGAGGAGTGCTCTAGGAAGCTTCCTGAAAGAGCTGACTAAAGAAAGAGAAGTCAGCCAAGTGGAATTGGGAAGAGGCATTAACAAACACTCCAAGGAGCAGAAACAGCATAGGCAGAGTCCCCAGTATGAGAGAATGCATGGCTTCCTAGAACCACAAGCTGCACTGTGGCACACAAGGGGGGCAAGTCAGGAGAGATGGCAGAAGAGAAACAAGCTGCGAACAGATCCTGAAGGGAGTGTATGAAACATTAAGGAGTTTAGACTCAGTTTTTCTACATAAATAGGCTCCCTAAAAACATTTTTTTTTTCCTTAAGAAGACAGCCTTGGAACAAAGCTAACTCAAATCAAATAAATGTTTCACAAAGGGAGGAAATGTTTTTTGGAAGATTTTTATCCACAACAGAGTGTGGGGTTTGAAGGGCATTAATATCTATTGTAGGGCTCCTTCCCACATATCTGGGGCTGAAACATGCTGAAGTCACCCTCCTATGTGGGCAGGCATGTGCATGAATTCCTATAAATGTCTGACCACCGTGTCCAGGGTTTCCTGACAACCTCCTTCCTCCGCATGCCCCGAAGCAAAGGCAGCCAGACCTTTGGTCGTTACTGCCTCCTGGATAAATATCAAGGCTCATCAGCCCTGACTTTGAAATCATCTCCTAAGGAAAGCAGTACTGCTAAGACTAAACCCAACCAGTATTTCCAGGCCACTAATGTGAAAGCTCCTTACACACAAGAGTAGCAACTCTTTTTTGGGTCTGCCATGTTTAACCCAGTGTACAGCTGGTAGTAAACAGTCAATAAATGTATATTCAATGACCGAATTTAACACTAATATAGTGTCAAAGTCAGCACGGGTGTATTTGATAAATAAATGCTTCAGTATCTGTAAGCCAAAAGAAAGCCTCTATGATATTAGCCTTTTCCACTCATCAGGAATTAGTGGCTCAAAAGAATAATTTTTTTAAATACTCTCCTAAATCTTCTCCTTCACCTTTTATCTTCTTTAGATAAACAGGTCATGATAGAGTAGAAATGTTCTTCTCAGTAAACAGAAAAAGAGAAACTAGGAAATACAAAGAGCCTGGGAGGACTGAGCCTTCCTAGGAGCCCTGGATGCCAATATATACTTTTTCCTTTCTATAAAAAGACTCCTTAGTACAAAACTAACACAAAATCAATGCTTCTTAGACTACATTTGTCATCCTTTCCTGAAATGAAGGCTCTGAACTATTTTATTAGAAACTAATTTACAGGAAGATATTAGTCACCACAAAGATTAAAGAGAGAAAAAACTAAAATGTTGGTGTCTACCTGAAAGTTCTGAACTTTGCCCCCCTGTAAGAATGAATGATGATAACAACTTTGGTAGATGGTGTTTTCCAAAGATGGCTGCAGCAAAAAAATCTCTCATTCCACCCGCTCTTTTACCTTGCCACACCCCCATCTAGATGGGGTGTCTATGTCCCCTTGCCTTTGAACTTACTTGTAACCAATAGAATGTGGTGGAACCAACATAATGTGACTTTCCAGGCTAGATCATAAAAGGCCATGTGTCTTCTACCTTGTTCTCTGGGACACTTCCACACTATCAAACCACAAGCCCAAGTCAGGCTGCCAGGCTCTGTCACAAAGCCAGACCACATGGAGAGATCATGTGGCACTCTGGTCAGTGGTCTTGGTCTTTGAGTCTTCCCAGCCCCGGTACCATGCACAGGAGAAAACAAGCTTCAGATGATTCTAGCTGCCAGCTGTTGTGCCACCCCCAGCCTTTATTTAGTCTTCTAAGTTGAGGCTTCAGACTGTGTGGTGCGTGGACGCACTGTCTCTGCTGTGCCCTTTCCAAAGTGCTGGCCCACGGAATCCATGAGCATAATGAAATGGTGGTTGTTTTATGCCACTAACTTTGGGGTGGTTGGTTTGTTTGTTTGGAGACAGGGTCTGGTTCTGTCAAGGCTGGAGTGCAGTGGCACAATCTCAGCTCACTTCAACTCGACCTCCTGGGCTCAAGCAATCCTCTTACCTCAGCCGCCTGAGTAACCGGGACTACAAGCAGACACCATTGTGCCTGGCTAATTTTTTTGTACTTCTTTTAGAGACAGAGTTTCACCACATTGCACATTTTAGAGTAGAAAGTTTTTAACTGGCAGCTGGCTAAGAAGCCAGTGGGGGAATTCTGTCCTTGCATAGGCTGACTAAGCCTGTGGAGGAACACAATTTCAGTAGTATCTTAATCAGCTCCGGCTGCCATAACAAAATACCAAAGGCCAAGGGACCTAAACAACATAATTCATTTCCTCATAGTTCTGGAGGCTGGAAATCTAAAATAAGAGTGCCAGCATTTCCAGGTTCTGGCGAGGGCTCTCTTCCTGGTCTGTGGATGACTGTCTTCTTACCATGCCCTCCCATGGCAGAGACCAGAGAGAGGAAGCAAGCTCTCCGGTATCTCTTCTTAGAAGGGCACTAATCCCATCAATAAGGGCCCCACACCCACGGCCTCATCTAAATCTAATTGCCTCCTATAGGCTTATCTCCAAATAGCATCACATTGGGGGTTAGGGCTTCAAAATATGAATTTTGGTGGGACACAATTCAGTAATCCATGAACAATCCATGAACACAGCAAGTAGTTCAAGGATTATTCATAAAATCTTGAAAGTCTGATTGTGGATTCTCAAGACAGGTGTCTCTGTGGAAGGTCTACCAGAGTATCCAGTAGCACCTCCAACCTTAGGCCAGCTCTGTGACATTTACCACAACAGAATCTGTCCATTGTTAAGCACTCAGAGCTGCTTGTCAACATGTCCTCTTTCTGCAGCCTGGGAACCCTCCCCTGCCAAGAGCTGAGACACACCAGGAGAGGGACGAGTTTGAGAAGACACTGGTCTGCACACACCCTTGCTCAGGAATCCCCTTGCTGTTGATTGTTAAAATCCCTGGCCCCTCCTACAAATGAATTTATAGTTGGAAGCAGGAAGCATAGTTTGGAAATTCAGGCTTGGAGAAGACTTAATGGGAACAGCACTGTCTCGGTATCCTCCCTGGTAAGTGGGAGGGAGATCTGTAGGCTTCTCTCTTCCTCAACTCCCTTATAATTTCAGCCACTCAATCTCCATCAGACTGTGGGGTCCCCGAGCCATTTCCTACAAGTTTGTGAAAAAACAGTGATGTTCAAATTGATTGGGCACACGGATGACATATACACCTATATATGTTTGTATACTCACACACATATACACACACAGAAAGAGGCAACATTCATTCTGCAGAATGATGTGGAAGGACCAGGAA
The DNA here is from genome assembly GCF_000951045.1 of Mandrillus leucophaeus. Lineage (NCBI taxonomy): Eukaryota > Metazoa > Chordata > Mammalia > Primates > Cercopithecidae > Mandrillus > Mandrillus leucophaeus. Next base: position 4,175,090 of record NW_012101876.1, on the reverse strand, counting down.
AGAAAACAAGCCTAGCCCCATGCCCAACTTCCCACTATTTAGGTATCAGGGCCACACCCTGCACAACCCCAGGAAGCACAATTACTATCAGAGTTCAGGGCTTCTCAAACTCTAACATGTCCACAAATCACCCGGAGATACTAATTGTAATTAAAGGCTGATTGTGATTCAGTAGGTCTGGGGTGGAGCCAGCAAGTCTGCAGTTCCGACAAGCTCCCAGGTGATGCTAAGGGTCCACACACAAGTAGCTGGGTCATAATGCGCATGCCTCATGCCCCTGGAATTGGGCAGTGCACAGCCTCAGAGGCTGTGGTCAGCAGCCCTGGAAGGCATGTATATCTGTGCCTCCAATCTGTCTGCACCAGCTTTGACTGCTTTGCCATCCTTTCCCTCTCCTCCCTACCGGCTGCAGCAATAAGACCTTCACTCCAGCTATCCAAAACATTAGGCCCAGGATTTTCATTCCATTGCATCAATCCCCAGGGAAGCTCTAGGCTGAGTCCTAGCCGTAAACAATCCATCGCAAACTAACCATGTAACTTGGACAAGTCACTAAACTTATTGGAGAGGTATTCTCGTCTTTCAATGAACAGGAATACATATGTATATATGTCCATCCATTCAACAAGTATTTATTGAGATCCACATATGCCAGGCCCTTAACTGATAGATATCCCAGGTTTTGTAAAGCTCAGAGTACATGAAACTACCTAAAAAGCAGAAAGTACTTCCCACAAAAAGACTTGGTCATAAATGTTCATAGCAGCTTTATTCCTTTTTATTTGTTAAGTGACAAAAAATTATATGTGTAACGTACAACATGATATTTCAATATATGTATAAATTACAGAATGGCTAAGTCAAGGCAATAAATATATGCAGCTTTATTCTCAATAGCCAAAAACTGGAAAAATCCAAATGTCCAAAGACCAGTGAATGGATAAATAAACTGTGGTATAGCCATACAATGAAAGACTACTCAGCAAAAAGAGAATTCATTACTGATACACACAATACAGCTAAATCGCAAAAATATTCTGAGCAAAAGAAGTCAGACACCAGAGAGTAAATACTGTGACTCTGCATTTCTAACTTTAGGAAATACAAAACTAACATATAATGACAAAAAGCAGGTTCATGCTCACCTCGAGTTGAGAGGGCACAGACATTGATTTTGAAGGGGCACAGAGTTTTCAGAGTAATGGTGCTCACATGGGTGCATAAATTTGTCAAAACTCGTTGAACTGTATGCTTAAAACGTGTACATTTCATTGTTTGTACATTTTACTTTAACAAAATTGATATTTTAATATTAAAAAGTCACAGGAAGGACTGCATAAATATTACTTATTATTCATATCGCTATTCTTATTCTTTTTTAAATTGCTGCCCGAGCGCTGGTAATTTATTATTTCATTCAACAAATATTCAAAATTTAATGGGCCAGGCACTGGGGATTAAAACAAAATGTCCAAGACAGGTCACACTGTGGTGAGCAAGACATTCAGCAGCCAACAGTTAAAAGCATCATTTGATAATTGCTAAGAGAGAGAAGGCAGAGGCTGGGAGGAGCACTATCTAAATCAGCTTGGGGAGTCTAACACAGTGTTCCAGAAGAAGGGAGGCTTGAGTTGAGTCCCAAAGGCAGAATAAGAGCAAAGCAGCAGAGGAAGAGATGGACGTTTCAGACTCACTAGAGGCAGGAGTGTTGAGGTCCGTGTATCGGGAGGATTGGAATTCACCGGGTGTGGCTGTGGAAAGAGATGGAAAATAAGACTTTAGAGCGGGGGTCCTCACATTTAGCTGCTTTAGAACTACCCAGGAATCTGGTCATACATAAGTTTCTGGGCTCCATCCCAGAGTGTCTGGGTCAGTAGGGTTGGGCAGGGCCTGGAAATCTGCATTTCTGAGGTTCTGACAGATGATGCCGATGCTGCTGGTGCAGAGACCACTTTGAGAACTCCTGCACTAGATTTATAAAAGGGTCACAGGAAGCTCAAGGCCCATTCCCAGCCAAGCCTCTTCATGGCCTTGAAATTCAGCACTCAGGGGAAGAGTGGATCATGCTAATGACAGTAAGACCGGGGTGAGTTTAGCTCCCTCCCTGTGGTTCCCATCTCTGCTGCACTGGGCCCCTGGCCTTGAAGCTTCCTTCCTTCTTAATCTCTCTTCTGTGACCCTTCAGGCCATTCTTTGGTCCAGCAATGTGTGTGAGCACTGCCTCTCCAGGCTTTGCCATTGCTCGCAGCTTGGAAGGAGACAAGGCTTTTACGAGTTGTCTCATCCCAGGTGGATAATCCTCGAGGTCTCCCACGTTCCCTTCCAGACTCCATTCCTGACTTCTCATAAAAACTGTCAACTCCCAGTGGCCTTTTTTCCTTCCCATATAACAAAACCATGAAACAATCTCCCCATCACAAACACCGCCCTGTAACCCCCTACATGTGAAGAGGAAAAAATAACTGTTGGTCCTTGGTTTCTTGGTTATATTGGCTCACTTACTCTGATAAGGGACCAATTTTTTATGTCATTGACAGATTTGGGACATTAGAATTAGAAATGAGAGAGAATGGAGTCATAGGTTTTAGGAAAGAGAAAAAAATAAAGAGAAATGAGAGAGAAGATCCTAGTAAAAGAGGACACAAGATAAGCTTTGTTTCTAACAGATACAATAACCTTGGCCCATTTGAAATTTAAGTTCAACCACATAAAACTGCCATTTTTGTAGATTAAAACCAGTGGAATATTTGCAAATTCATATGATTCAATGTAACTATATATTCTAATTATATTAAATATGTCCAATTTTACATGTATCTCAATTATTTAGAATATCTTAATTATATTTTGAATTACATATCTTAATTTTATATACTAATTGTATATTTTTATAGATATTGATTTTATATATATATATATTTTTTTTTTTTTTTTTTTGAGACAGTTTCATTCTTGTTGCCCAGGCTAGAGTGCATGGCGTGATCTCGGCTCACCACAACCTCTGCTTCCTGGGTTCAAGCGATTCTCCTCCCTCAGCCTCCTGAGCAACTGGGATTATAAGCATGTGCCACCACCCCGGCTAATTTTTGTATTTTTAGTTGAGACGGGGTTTCTCCATGGTCTTGAACTCCTGACCTCCAGTGATTCACCCACCTCGGCCTCCCCAAGTTATGGGATTACAGGTGTGAGCCCCCGCACCTGGTCGATTATATATCTTAATAGTATTATCCTCTGATTTTAAATACATTTTGACTATATATTTTATTTTATATCCTATACAATCATATAGGATATACATATCAATATATTAGGATATATTAGCTATATTGAGGGTTTTATATATACAAAATCTCCAAATTATGCATCTCCTAATTAAATAAGCTAATTATATATATATAAACCCAATGATAGATCTTCTAATTTGAAACCTATTTTAATTATATGTGTATACATCTGTATATGTATAGATAGATACACATTAGGATATATGTAAAATTACAGTATATTAGAAGATATGTGCACACATTTGTGCCCACTGAATTCAAACACTGGCCTGTAATAAAATCAGGATTATTATTGTTGGTCTTTCATGGTTGCAATGCAGAAGTATGTGAATTTCTAAGAGCATACCACCACCTTGTGTGTTTTTGTGGAAATACATGTGAGCATTATAACATCTTGCCTTCGAAGGGATTTGCAGTCATTTATGTATTTATGCATATGTATGTTCTTAAATTTTTTTCAGAGACAGGGTCTTGCTCTGTTAGCCAGGCTGGAGTGCAGTGACACAGTCATAGCTCACTGCAGCTTCCAAGTCCTGGGCTCAAGTGATCCTCTTGCCTTAGTCTCTGAGTAGCTAGGACTACAGGTGCATGCCAACATGCCCAGCTAAGTTTTTTAAATTTTTTTTTGAGAGATGGGATCTTGCTATGTTGCCCAGGCTAGTCTCAAACTCCTGGCCTCACAATTCTCCTACCTCAACCTCTGAAAGTGCTGGGACTACAGGTGCAAGCCACTGCATCCAGTCTACAGTCACTCATTTAATAAATATTTAGTTAAGATCTACTGTTATCCTTGCACTGGGATAGATGCAGGGCACAATGATTTCCAGTCTGGGAACTTTTCATGGCAAATTATCTCCACCCTCCAGGCAAAGAATGTAAACGTAAGAAGTAGGCTGGAGATAGGAAGTGAGTTGAAGAGTAAATGTCTCACATATCTGGGCCAACCAGTGCTCAGTTCTAGATAGTTGCTTCAAGAAGGGAGTATGGGCCCAGTACTTGTTTCCAAGAGAAACCAAAAATTCAAACATTAATGTGAAAATCCCTGATTTTTAAATAACAACTTATTCTAATTATTTCTAAATGGCACGAGCCAATGTCATGCATCTGTGGGCTACATTAAGCTCACATCCTGCCAAATTTGAACCCATGGGTTGCATTTTTTATAGTCTGTACTATAGCCTGTACTGTACAAACTTTTTATAGTTTGTACATATACAGACATATACACTTATAATTAAAACCCATGGATTCCCTTTCTATCATTTTAGTGTGGCTTCACAAATGAGAAGAGGTATATGCTGACACCTGGATATCCAATGGTGAGCAAGAACTCAAAAACAGACAGTCTTCTCATAAGGCCAATTTGACCTACAAAAATGGCAATTTCCTAATGCATACATTCAACCTAATATTTAGAAAGAGAATGTTTTAGACACATAATAAGCATGTCACTATAGCATACCCACTCTGGAATACTTCTGAGAGTCTGCCAGTCTTGACTGACAGATTTTTGCAAACCATCTCTATTTTTGCAATTCATTGCAAGAATAGAGATTGGGTGATAAAGAGGAACTAAAACAAGTCAAGCAGTCATAATAATCCCCTTACCAAAGAGTTCAGCATCTCCTTAATCACATGTCAGCATTCAAGGTCGATGTTTAATTGTTAGAGGGAAAAAGTGCTCTAACATAGAGATCAACTACATCCCACACAGTGTTGATGACTGGTTTACCTATTCACTGTGACAGGATAATTTAGAACTAACAAAACTAAATTAGAACCCACAAAATGACTAAAATTAGTAAGATTGACAGTATGAAGTGTTGGTGAGGATGTGGAGCACCTGGAATGCTCATACATTGCTGATGGGTGTGTAAACTAGTAAAACCACTTGGGAAAAATCATTTGGTAGTATCTTATAAAGCTGAACGTTCCCAAAGCTTCCTATTCAGCAATTCCACCCCAAGAAAAATGAGGACATATTTCCACTAAAAGACATGCATAAAAATGTTCTTAGCAACTTTATTCATAGTAGCACAAAACCAGAAACAATCAAATGTTCATCAAGAATAGAATAAATAGCTGGGCACAGTGGCTCACACCTGTAATCCCAGCACTTTGGGAGGCCGAGGCAGGCAGATCACCTGAAGCTGGGAGTTCAAGACCAGCCTAGCCAATATGGTGAAACTCCATCTCTACTAAAAAATACAAAAAATAGCTGGGGGTTGTGGCATACACTTGTATTCCCAGCTACTTGGGAAGCTGAGGCAGGAGAATCACTTGAACCCAGGAGGCGGAGGTTGTGGTGAGCTGAGATCACACCACTGAACTCCAGCCTAGGCAACAGAGTGAGACTCTGTCTGTAAAAAAAAAAAAAAAAAAAAAAAAGAATAGAATAGAATAAATTATGCCATACTTATATGCAATGGAATATCATACAGCAATTTTTTAAAAGGAGTGAAACATTGACAGTTAATACATTCAAAAACATGGATAAATCTCAAAGATACATTTTAAAAATCAGACTAATATAGTACATATTATAACTGTGTGATTCTAACTGTATGAAATTTAAGACCAGGTAAAACTAATCTACGGTGACAGAAGTTAGAATTGTGGTTATTTCTGGTTAGAGGGTGGTATTGCATAGGAGGTGACCCAAAGGAGCCTTCTGGAATGTTGGAAATACTTTCTAATTTAGGTATGGTTAAATACATGTACACAAATGTAAAAATGTATTGAGATATACAAGTGAGACTTGTGTACTTTGCTGAATGATTACTATAACTAATTTTTTAAAGATTAAACAAATTAGAATCCTTAGGGACATAGGCAACTTGGAGCAGGATGTCTTAACAAAATAGTGTCTATTAGTAAATATTATATAAAATTGTTCAGGTTGTTAACCTTAAGAGAATGTCCCAGGACCTTAGAAAGTGATCTATAAACTCGTACCACCACTGGACACTTTGTACCATCACTGTAACCCTTTAGAGAGAAAATGTCCCATCATAGCTGATCTGCTAAATTAATAGTGGATCAGGACTCAGAGTGAAAAATCTTTTGGCTCACCCTGGGGAGATCATTTCTCTCATCATCACTGAAGGAAACGGCATTAGTTTTCCGTTGTTACTGTAACAAATTACCACAAACTTGGTGACTTAAAACAACAGACATTTATTATCTTACACATCTGGAGCCCAGAAATCCTAAAAACCAAGACATTAGCAGGACTTCACTTCTCTGGAAACTCTAGAGAAGCATCTATTTTCTTTCTTTTTCCAGCTTCTAGAGGCCTGCGTTCCTCAGCTCATGGTTCTTCAAGTCACTCCAAACTCTGCTGCAGTCCCCACATCTCCTACTCTGTGTCTGACCCTCCGGGCTCCCTCCTGTCTGACCCTTGTGATTACATCAAGCCCGCCTTGGATAATCCAGGATAATTTTCCCATCTCAGGATCCTTAATCACACCTACAAAGTCTCCTTTGCTGCATAAAGTAGCATATTCCAGGTTACAGGGATTAAGACGTAGGCATCTTGCAGGGGGCAGGTGATAGGGGACATTCATCTGTCTACCACAGAAATCTTCATGGGAAGTTGAGATTATTTACAGGTGGGGGTTTTTTGTTTTATGATTTTTAAGGTAACGTGGCAGATACAGAGATGTTCTGCTCCGATTCCCCCTCAAGAAAGAACTCACTACTCAGCTGAGACTATGGGAAGCTGACAGCCTCCAGATATTACCTCTTCATGTTGGCTTCAGCTTTCAGGTGGAAGCCATGCTCTTCTTAGGACAGCCCCTGCTATAGTTTGAATGTGTCCCCTCCAAAATTCAGATTGAAAATTAATCACCAATGGGATAGTATTAAGAGGTGGGGCCTTTAGGAGGTGATTAAGTGATGAGGGTGGAACCCTTGTGAATAGGATTAAGGCCTTTTTTTAATAAAGGAGTCTTCTCACAGTGTTTGGCCCTTTTTACTCTTCCACTTTCTGGCATATGAGAACACAGCAACAAGGCAACATTTTGGAAGCAGAGAAAAGCCCTCACCAGATACCAATGCCAGGGCTTTGATCATGGACTTTCGTCCTGAGAACTGTGATAAATAAACTTACATTGTTTATGAATTATCCAGTCTGTGGTATTTTGTGACAGCAGCACAAACAGACTAAGACAGCCCCCAACCAATAATTTATTAGAGCAGTGATACAAGGGCTTAGCCATTTCAGCTTCTAAAGAACAACACGTGCTCCAGGGTTCCCCATTAGATTGCAAGAGACTTTGTCAGGTCCACACTGCAGGCCGGTGGCTCTCTTCCCTGTTTTTCTTCCTCCCACTCTCTTTTACAAGTCTTATTTCAAACAAGACTCCTTTTTGGACTCCTGACTCCATTTCATCTGTGATTCCCAATATGTGATAGATGACTAGAGAATATCATCAGGATGTTGCTTGAAAAGCAAATGTTACAGCCTGAAATGCACTGCTGGAATGTCTTAGAATAATGCTGCCAGCAGAAATACAATGTGAGAGACCTATTTAATTTTAAATTTTCTAGTAGGCACGTATTTAAAAATAAAACAAAAGTGAAACTTATTTTTAAAATATATTTTAATTCAATATACCTAATATATTACCATTTCAACATATAACCAATATAAAAAAATAATTAATGAGATATGTTTTCTCTTGTACTAAGATTTTGGGATCTGGTATAAATTTTATACAGTACTAGCAGCATTCCACAATTTGAATAGCCACATTTCAAGTGCTTCCAAAAAGGAGAGGTATGCTAAAAATAGAGAAATCCAGGAGTATTGTAGGCAAATAAAAAGGTATTTGTGTTTATAGCATGAATGAATACAATTATCTCTTTTGGAGTCTCTGATTAGGTAGCTGTGTCACCCTAGCCCTCTTTTTCATTTTGTATTGAAATGTAACACCCCTCTTTTTCATCACCATCATATACCAAACCTTAGTTTGTTTCCCCAAATTCACAAAGATCTGAACACGTGACACACAGCTGTCCCCTCCATTTCTACTTTACTCACCAACAGTATCACAGATCACTTTATTAGTTATGTGGATCACCCATTCAGTATTCTCTGAGTGCATCTTAATTTTGCCTGGCAGTGGGGAGTCGTGAACCTCATTAGGGGTCTTGAAAACTAGGGACCTTTTCGCAAGGGAAAATGTACATAAATAAAATGTTGCAGCTAATTTCATGGTGTTCACAATACTCCTGGAGCCATATATGTCCTCCAGATTAAGAATTTTAGTTTCTTAGTTTTTTATTTCTTCCATGAAACAAAATAAAAATTCCCTTGCATATCACATGAGACCGTCCATGATCAACCCCTACCATCCTCTCTCATCTCATCTCCTACTGCTTTTTTTTTTTTAAACAGGCGCTCTCTCTGTCTCCTAGGTTGGAGTGCAGTAGTGCAATCTCCTGCGCTTTTCACAGGGGTTACATCTGTTCTTTTGAAATTACCTTAACTCGCTATGCTGTTGCATACTTCTGCACGTTTGCACATGTTCTCTCTACTCACAATGCTTCCTCCCTGCCCCAGTGAACTCCTCTGCAGTTCAAGCATCTATTAAGAGCAATCTTTCAGCAGGGCATGGTGGCTCACACATGTAATCCCAGCACTTTGGGAGGCTGAGGCAGGCAGATTCCTTGAGGCCAGGAGTTCAAGACCAGCCTGGGCAACACAGCGAGACCCCATCTCTAGTAAAAATACAAAAATTAGCCAGGCATGGTGGTGTGCACCTGTAGTCCCAGCTACTCAGGAGGCTGAGGCACTGGAACTGCTTGATTCTCTCAAGCAAGAATTGCTTGAAGCCAGGAAGCAGAGGCTGCAATGAGCTGAGATCATGCCACTGCACTCCAACCTGGGCAACAGATCCCAGACTCTGTCTCAAAAAACAGCAACCTTCTCTGAGTCACCCTCTCCTCCCAGTTCAGTAAGTCAATAATTTCTGTTGTGCATTCACTCGCACTTCCATCCTAGCAGCTACTACTTTTTGATATAATTCTTTGTTAAAATGTCTGTCTTCCTCCACTAAACTGTGAGCACCTTAAGAGTAGAGATGGTGTTTTATGCATTGTATCCCTCTCACCTTGCGTTGCATACAGAATATAATTGGTACTCAATTAATGTTGATAGAATAGTCTTAAAAACACTTACTTTGCCTTTGGATATAGCTTAAACAGTGAGAGCTGGCATGTATGTAAGGATTTTTTATATATTAATATTTACATTAAGGATGCTTACTGGTTCTTGAAGTAAATTTTGTTTCCTGAAAATCTTAAATGAGTTTTCTCTAGAATATAAACCCCTCCTGAAAAAGCATTTGTAAGTCCACAGTCATGATATGCATAAGGACAGAGATATCATATACAACAGAAGAAAGAGAAGTACTCAGGTAACCGCAGGGAGGTCGAAGCCACGGAGAACCATGATCATGCCACTGCACTTCAGCCTGGGCAACAGAGGGAGACCCTGAAAAAAGAAAAGTGGAGAAAAGAAAAGAGGATAAATGGAAAGGAAAGAAAAGGAAAGGAAAGGAAAGGAAAGGAAAGGAAAGGAAAGGAAAGGAAAGGAAAGGAAAGGAAAGGAAGGGAGAGGAGAAAAAGAAAAGAAGTGATCAGGTAAGTCAGAAATATTGATAACTTATGAATCACTGAAATGGGGCATTTTTAACATAAGAAAGGCAAGTAATTTTATTCTAATTAGGCAGTTGTATTGTACTTAGACCTTTGTCATACTATACAATATTATTATAGAATTAGAAATTATATTATCCTATAGGCAAAACTTGAAATAAACTGTTAAAATGTATAACTTCTAATACTCCGTAGTATGCATTCCTTATGGACATCATAAGTGTTTCTGACAAACCTGGTATTCTGCATAATTGAGCACTAAATACTTACAGAGAAAAATAAGACTATGAGCAGAACACTCATAACTTTTGCAACTTTGTACCCAGAAGTTTCACAAAAGCAATAAGGTAGTCTCCCTTCACCCTTAGGGAATACGTTCCATGACGCCTAGTGAATGCCTGAAACTGTGGATGGGATCCTTCAAATACTATGCTTTTTCCTATAGGCACATACCTATGATAAGGTTTAATTTATAAATTAGGCAGAGTAAGAAATTAATAATAACTAATAAAAACTGGAACAACTATAGCAATATACTTTTTAAAAATGTATGAATGTGTTCTCTCTCTCAGTCTTTCAGAAAAAAACGTTTATTGTATTGTTCTCACCCTTCTTCTGTGAGATGATACAACGCCTGTGTGATGAGATGTAGTGAGGTGAATGATGTGGGCATTGTGACTTAGTGTTAGGCTACTACTAACCTTCTGTATTCCTGACTCTGTGTAACCACCTCTAACTGGTAGTAAATGGCTTCATGTCTGTCATTCGTTTCAGGGGATCCCTCCCTGAAGTCTTCATATAATCTCAATGCTTTCTGGTACAACAGGTTGCCATCATTTGGAATTCTTTCTTCTGTTCATGTTTTCCACCTACAAATTTAATGCCTTTTCCATCTTAACTGAGCATTTATCATGCACTGTAGCCATAACTTTTGCAGTTTGAAGTGTGACAGCAAAACTGCCATGAATTTCCTTTTTCCTTCTTCATGATTTCACAGACAGAAGATTCATCTTACCACAGATCTTAGCAATCTCAGCATACAATTTTTTCTTTCTCTAGTAAGTCAACAACTCTCACCTTCTCACTTAAAGGAAGCATTTTATGTCTTCCTCTTTGGCTTATCCAAATCACCAGCACCACTATTCTTGCACTTTGGGGCCATTATTAAATAAAATAAGGGTGACCAGAACACAAGCACTGCCAAACCACAACAGTGGATCTGATCATCAAGACAGCTGCTAAAGGTAGCGTGCATAGCATGGGTACACTGGACAAAGGGAGGATTCACATTCTGGTGGGATGGAGAGGAATGATGTAAGATTTCATCATGCTACTCAGAACAGCATGCAATTTAAAACTTCTAAATTGTTTATTTCTAGAATTTTCTATTTAATATTTCAAACCACAATTGACCATGCGTAACTGAAACAGTAGAAAATGAAATCGTTGGTAAGCGGGAAACTACTGCAATTGTTGCCTTGATATAATAGTCTAGCCAGGACTTTCAGGATGTCTTCCTCAGAGAAATTTTAAGTCAAAAATTGAAAATGGGGACTGCTGGGCAAGATGGCCTAATAGGAACAGCTCCAGATTACAGCTCCCAGTGAGATCAATGCAGAAGGTGGATGATTTCTACATTTCCAACTGAGGTACCCGGTTCATCTCATGGAACTGGTTAGACAGTGGGCACAGCCCACAGAGGGTGAGCAGAAGCCGGGGGTAGGGGAGCACTGCCTCACCCAGGAAGCACAAGAGATTGGGGAACTCCCTGCCCTAGCCAAGGGAAGCTGTGATGGACTGCGCCACGAGGGACAGGGCTATACAGCACAGATACTGTGCTTTTCCCATAGTTTTTGCAACCCACAGATCAGGAAATTCCCTCAAGTGCCTACATCACCAGGGCCCTGGGCTTCAAGCACAAAACTGGACGGCCATTTGAGCAGACACCGAGCTAGCTGCAGGAATTTTTTTTCATACCCCAGTGGCGCCTGAAACCCCAGCAAGACAGAACCATTCACTCTCCCTGGAAAGGGGGCTGAAGCCAAGGAGCCAAGTGGTCTTGCTCAGTGGGTCCCACCCCCATAGAGCCCAACAAGCTAAGATCCACTGGCTTGAAATTCTTGCTGCCAGCACAGCAGTCTGAAGTTGACCTAGGATACTCAAGCTTGATGAGGAAGGGGTGTTTCCACCATTACTGAGGCTTGAGTAGACAGTTTTCCCCTCACAGTGTAAACAAAGCTGCCGGGAAGTTTGAAAGGAGCAGAGCCCACTGCAGGGCTGCAAAGCTGCTGTAGCTAGACTGCCTCTCTAGATTCCTCCTCTCTGGTCAGGGCATCTCTGAAAGAAAGGCAGCAGCCCCAGTCAGGGGCTTATAGATAAAACTCCCATCTCCCTGGGACACAACACCTGGAGAAAGGGGCAGCTATGGGCGCAAATTCAGCAGACTTAAATGTTCCTGCCTGCCAGCTCTGAAGAGAGCAGCAGATCTCCCAGCACAGCGCTTGAGCTCTGCTAAGGGACAGACTGCCTCCTCAAGTGGGTCCCTGCCCCCATGCCTCCTGACTGGGACACACCTCCCAGCAGGGGTTGACAGACACCTCATACAGGAGAGCCCCAGTGGGTATCTGGCAGGTGCCCCTCTGGGACAAAGCTTCCAGAGGAAGGAACAGGCAGCAGTCTTTGCTATACTTCAGCCTCCGCTGGTGATACCCAGGCAAACAGGGTCTGGAGTGGACCTCCAGCAAACTCCAGCAGAACTGCAGCAGAGGTTCCTGACTGTTAGAAGGAAAACTAACAAACAGAAAGCAGTAACATCAACATCAACAAAAAGGACGCCCATGCAAAAACCCCATCCAAAGGTCCTTGGCGTCAAAGAACAAAGGTAGATAAATCAACCAAGATGAGGAAAAACCAGCAAAAAAATCCTGAAAATTCCAAACACCAGAATGCCTCTTCTCCTCCAAAGGATTACAACTCCTTGCCAACAGGGGAACAAAACTGGATGGAGAATGAGTTTGACGAACCGACCAAAGTAGGCTTCAGAAGGTGAGGAATAATAAACTCCTCTGAGCTAAAGGAGTACGTTCTAACCCAATGCAAGGAAGCTAAGAACCTTGATAAAAGGTTACAGGTACTGCTAACTAGAATAACCAGTTTAGAGAAGAACATAAATGACCTGATGGAGCTGAAAAACACAGCACAAGAACTTCATGAATCATACACAAGTATCAGTAGCCAAATCGATCAAGCAGAAGAAAGGATATCAGAGATTGAAGATCAACTTAATGAAATAAAGTGTGAAGACAAGATTAGAGAAAAAATAATGAAAAGTAATGAAGAAAGCCTTCAAGAAAGATGGGACTATGTGAAAAGACCAAACCTACGATTGATTGGTGTACCTGAAAGTGACAGGGAGAATGGAACCAAATTGGAAAACACACTTCAGGATATTATCCAGGAGATCTTGCCCAACCTAACAAGACAGGCCAGCATTCAAATTCAGCAAATACAAAGAACCCCACTAAGATACTCCTTGAGAAGCGTAACCCCAAGACACATAATTTTCAGATTCACCAAGGTTGAAATGGAGAAAAAAATGTTAAGAGCAGCCAGAGACAAAGGTCAGGTTACCCAAAAAGGGAAGCCCATCAGACTAACAGAGGATCTCTCTGCAGAAGCCCCACAAGCCAGAAAAGAGTGGGGGCCAATATTCAACTTTCTTAAAGAAAAGAATTTTCAACCCAGAATCCAGTGACCCATATCCAGTCAAACTAAGCTTCATAAGTGAAGACGAAATAAAATCCTTTACAGACAAGCAAATGCTGAGGGATTTTGTCACCACCAGGCCTGCCTTACAAGAGCTCCTGAAGGATGCACTAAATATGGAAAGGAAAAACTGGTACCAACCTCTGCAAAAACATACCAAAATATAAAAATCAACAACACTATGAAAAAACTGCATCAACTAATTTCCAAAATAACCAGCTAGGATCATGATGACAGGATCAAATTCACACATAAAAATATTACCCTTAAATGTAAATGGGCTAAATGCCCCAATTAAAAGACACAGACTAGCAAATTGGATAGAGTCAAGACCCATTGGTGTGCTGTATTCAAGAGACCGACCACACATGCAAAGACACACATAAGCTCAAAATAAAGGGATGGAGGAATATTTACCAAGCAAATAGAAAGGAAAAAAAAGCAGGGTTGCAATCCTAGTCTCTGATAAAACAGACTTTAAACCAACAAAGATCAAAGAAGGGCATTACATAATGGCAAATGGATCAATGCAACAAGAACAGCTAACTATCCTAAATATATCCACACCCAACACACAGTACCCAGATTCATAAAGCAAGTTCTTTCAGAACTACAAAGAGACTTAGACTCCCATACAATAATAGTGAGAGACTTTAACACCCACTGTCAATATTAGTCAGATCAACGAGACAGAAAATTAAAAAGGATATTCAGGACTTGAACTCAGCTCTACCAAGCGGACCTAATAGACATCTACAGAACTCTCCACCCCAAATCAACAGAACATACATTCTTCTCAGCACCACATACATAACTGGAAGTAAAACACTCTTCAGCAAATGTAAAAGAATAGAAATCATAACAAACAGTCTCTCAGACCACAGTGCAATCAAATTAGAACTCAGGATTAAGAAACTCACTCAAAACTGTACAACTACATGGAAACTGAACAACCTGCTCCTGGATGACTACTGAGAAATAACGAAAGTAAGGTAGAAATAAATAAGTTCTTTGAAACTAATGAGAACAAAGACACAAAGTACCAGAATCTCTGAGACACCACTAAAGCAGTGTTTAGAGGGAAATTTATAGCACTAAATGCCCACAGGAGAAAGCAGGAAAAATCTAAAATCAACACCCTAACATCACAATTAAAAGAACTAGAGAAGTAAGAGCAAACAAATTCAAAAGTTAGCAGAAGACAAAAAATAACTAAAATCAGAGCAGAACTGAAGGAGATAGAGAAACGAAAATCCCTTCAAAAAATCAATGAATCCAGGAGTTGGTTTTTTGAAAAGATTAACAAAATAGATAGACCACTAGCCAGACTAATAAAGAAGAAAAGAGAAAAGAATCAAATAGTCACAATAAAAAATAATAAAGGGGATATTACCACTGATCCCACAGAAATACAAACTACCATCAGAGAATTCTATAACCATCTCTACACAAATAAACTAGAAAATCTAGAAGAAATGGATAAATTCCTGGACACATACACCCTCCCAAGACTAAATCAGGAAGAAGTCAAATCCCTGGATAGACCAATCAGGTCTCTATGAAATTGAGGCAGTAATTAATAGCCTACCAACCAAAAAAGCCCAGGTCCAGATGGATTCACAGCTGAACTCTACCAGAGATACAAAGATGAGCTGGCACCCTTCCTTCTGAAACTATTCAAAACAATAGAAAAAGAGGGACTCCTCCCTAACTCATTTGATGAGGTCAGTATCATCCTGATACAAAACCTGGCAGAGACACAACAAAAAAAGAAAATTTCAGGCCAATATCCCCAATGAACGTAGGTGCGAAAATCCTCAATAAAATACTGGCAAACCGAATCCAGCAGCACATCAAAAAGCTTATCCACCATGATCAAGTCAGCTTCATCCCTAGGATACAAGGCTGGTTCAACATATGCAAATCAATAAATGTAATCCATCACATAAACAGAACCAATGACAAAAACCACATAATTATCTCAATAGACGCAGGAAAGGCCTTCGATAAAATTCAACACCCCTTCATGCTAAAAAAAACTCAAACTACATATCAATGGAACATATCTCAAAATAATAAGAGCTATTTTTGACAAACCCACAACCAATATCACACTGAATGAGCAAAGGCTGGAAGCATTCCCTTTGAAAACTGGCACAAGACAAGGATGCCCTCTCACACCACTCCTACTCAACACAGTATTGGAAGTTCTGGTCAGGGAAATCAGGCAAAAGAAAGAACTAAAGGGTATTCAGATAGGAAGAGAGAAAGTCAAATTGTCTCTGTTTGCAGATGACATGATTGTATATTTAGAAAACCCCATCATCTCAGCCCAAAAACTCCTTAAGCAGATAAGCAGCTTCAGCAAATTCTTAGGATACAAAATAAATATGCAAAACTCACAAGCATTCCTATATGCCAATAATAGACAAACAGAGGCAAATCATGAGTGAACTCTCATTCACAATTACTACAAAAAGAGTAATATACCTAGGAATACAACTTACAGGGGACGTGAAGGACCTCTTCAAGGACAACTACAAACCACCGCTCAAGGAAATAAGAGAGGACACAAACAAATGGGAAAACAGTCCATGCTCATGGATAGAAAGAATCAATATCGTGAAAATGGCCATACTGCCCAAAGTAATATATAGATTCAATGCTATTCCCATCAAGCTACCATTGACTTTCTTCACAGAATTTGAAAAAACTACTTTAAATTTCATATGGAACCAAAAAAAGAGCCCATATAGCCAAGACAATCCTAAGCAAAAAGAAGAAAGCTGGAGGCATCACGCTACCTGACTTCAAACTATACTACAAGGCTACAGTAACCAAAACAGCATGGTACTGGTACCAAAACAGATATATAGACCAATGGAACAGAACAGAGACCTCAGAAACAACACCACACATCCACAACCATCTGATCTTTGACAAACCTAACAAAAACAACCAATGGGGAAATGATTCCCTATTTAATAAATGGTGTTGGGAAAACTGGCTAGCTATGTGCAGAAAACCGAAACTGGACCCCTTCCTTACACCTTATACAAAAATTAACTCAAAATGAATTAAAGACTTAAACATAAGACCTAAAACCATAAAAACTCTACAAGAAAACCTCGGCAATGCCATTCAGGACATAGGCATGGGCAAAGACTTCATGACTAAAACACAAAAAACAAGGACAACAAAACCCAAAATTGACAAGTAGGATCAAATTAAACTAAAGAGCTTCTGCACAGCAAAAGAAACTATCATCAGAATGAACAGACAACCTACAGAATGGAAGAAAATTTTTGCAATCTTTCCATCTGACAAAGGGCTACTATCCAGAATCTACAAGGAACGTAAACAAATTCACAAGAAAAAAACAAAACCCCATCAAAAAGTGGGCAAAGGATATGAACAGACACTTCTCAACAGAAGACATTTATGTGGTCAACAAACATATGAAAAAAAAAAGTTCATCATCACTGGTCATTAGAGAATGCAAATCAAAACCACAATGATATACCATCTCACGCCAGTTAGAATGGCAATCATTAAAAAGTCAGGAAACAACAGATGTGGAGAAATAGGGATGTTTTTACACTGTTGGTGGGAGTGTAAATTAGTTCAACCACTGTGAAAAACAGTGTGGCAATTCCTCAAGTATCTAGAACCAGAAATACCATTTGACCCAGCAATCCCATTACTGGGTATATACCCAAGGATTATAAATCATTCTACTATAAAGACACATGCACATGTACGTTTATTGCAGCACTATTCACAATAGCAAAGACTTGGAACCAACCCAAATGCCCATCAATGATAGATTAGATAAAGAAACTGTG
Source organism: Mandrillus leucophaeus (assembly GCF_000951045.1). NCBI lineage: Eukaryota > Metazoa > Chordata > Mammalia > Primates > Cercopithecidae > Mandrillus > Mandrillus leucophaeus. The sequence continues at coordinate 4,157,533 of NW_012101876.1, read as the reverse complement.
GTACATATGCCCTATGGAATACTATGCAGCTATAAAAAGGATAAGTTCATGTCCTTTGCAGGGATATGGATGAAGCTGGAAACCACCATTCTCAGCAAACTAACACAGGAACAGAAAACACTGCATGTTCTCATTCATAAGGGGGAGTTGAACAACGTGAACACATGGACACAGGGAGGGGAACATCACACACCAGGGCCTGTTGGGGGGTGGGGGGCTAGGGGAGGCATAGCATTAGGAGAAATACCTAATGTAGACGATGGGTTGATGGGTACACCCAACCACCATGGCACATGTATACCTATGTAACAAACCTGCACATTCTGCACATGTCTCCCAGAGCTTAAAGTATAATAAAATAAATAAATAAATAAACACCAAAAATCATAATGAATGGTTACTATGCTCACTACCTGGGTCCAATATACCCATGTAACAATCCTATACATGCATCCCTTGTATCTGAAATAAAAGCTGAAAAATTTTTTTAAAGTACAAATATAAAAAATGTAAAAAGCTTAAGAACAACCACCACCAAAAAAAAACCATAATGTGGAAATTCGGGATTGCATCCAGAGACTGTGTAGATGGAATGGAAGTCTGAGCTGGTGGAACTGCTCTCAAGACAGGCCTAGTTTTATTTTGAGCTGAAAAGGTTCCTGCCTAAGTAGTAGCCATCCTGTTGATGTTTTAAATTCTACTCACACTAATATGGTTCCATGCCTGGGAAGAATTGTGTATAAACCAACACAATTTCCACTTGTGTAACAGGAATATCTGCTGCAGCAAAATTTCTTTTGAAAAGGGAGAAAATAATCTTATTTTCTATTTCTACTGAATAAACCAGCTTGCAATCATCTGAAGAGAATAAACTTCCTTAATTTGATGTCATTATACATTGAATCTTTGGGAATTTGTGAAGTGGAAGCACTTTCAAGTTGCTGCTCTGGAAGAGGACTATGAGTACTATTTTAGCCATCAGCCATGCAAAATACATTCAAATCACACCCCTAGAATTCCCAAGTCTCAAACTATTAAAGCATCAGCTTGAAGTCCAGGAGCTTGTCATCTAAATCAGATTCAGGTGAAGATGAGATGCCTTGGTGTGGTTCATTTGGGTGCAGCTCCTTAAATATCACTCCTTTTGATTAGAGCACTGTTAAAGAGACAATCTGCACCCTCCCCCACCCA
>NW_012101876.1:4153290-4156292 GCF_000951045.1 Mandrillus leucophaeus | reverse complement strand
AACACACAGTGATAAGACGCATAAGATGATCCCTATAGGAAAATCGTACTCAAAAGGTAGGAAGAAGCAAGCACACTGAAATAATTTAGAAAAATTCTGAAATACAGTTTGGTATATGCTTCCAGTTCCTTATCAAGACTCAGTCCTACTGTCTGGGAGTTGTTCTCTGTGAATTTCAAATTCCAAAACACATCTGGCTTAAGGATGCAGTAAAGGATTGTGAAGCTGCACTCAGAGACTGTAAGAAAAAGATGTGATAAACACTCCCATTGCCTATCAATGACTGAACTCTTCAGAGGATGCTATTGTTGCTTCTGTTTCCCAAGATGATCAGAGTTCAGGAAGTGGAATTCCAAGCAGCTCAGAGGTAAATGAGATAAAGGCTAAATGGTTCTGTAACCATTTCTTCTGCCCCTGCCCTGACAGATTATCCCAAAAGAACACAGTCATGAAGAGTAAAGTGCACAGTTAAGTGTTGTAGGACATAACTTTGTCAAATACTTCATATGTGCCGGGTGTTGTGCTAAAGGCTTTACTGGCATTATCTCATTCAATCCTTCTAAAACCTTATGAGGTAGTTACTAATCTACCTATTTTACAGATGAGAAAATTGAGGCTTAGAGAAGTTAATCAGTGTGCTGAACGTTTGTAAAGTTAGAAAATGGTAACAAAATTGTGAAATGACTTTCTCCATCAATTTGCTTGTTTTCACCATTATAGTGGACATGAAAGAATTTTAATCTCTATGTCAGCAGTCCCCAACCTTTTTAGCATCAGGGACCAGTTCCATGAGAGACCATTTTTCCACAGACTGTGGGGATGGGGAGGGGATGATTCGAGCACATTACATTCATTGTGCACTTTGCTACTACTATTATTACATTGTAATATATGATGAAATAATTACGTAATTCACATAATGCAGAATATGTGGGAGCTCTGAGCTTGTTTTCCTGCAACTAGATGGTCCCATCTGGGGGTGATGGAAGACAGTAACACCCGAAGTGTGTTATTTATGTCCAGACTTCTCCATAATCTCATCATGGTCTCTGTCACTACAAAAAACCCTGCTTCACAAAGATAGGACGCTGGAAATGGAAGCAGGCTTTTCAGTGCTTTTGTGGCAATCTCAGGCTACCACTTTGACTTTAATCCAGAACCTACGAAGACTTGAAGCTGTCTCAAACATACTTTTAAGGCCACCATCATTTGCAATCTCAAGCAGTTGATCCTCTTAGCACAAAGTTGATTTACCTGGCTTATTCACTAATGGGTTGCAGATCCACTCCTCCCTAGTTTGGGGCTCTTTTGTGGTTGGGAAGTAATGCTCAAACTCTTTTGAAAACTGAAATGGATGATCACGCACCAGCTGGGAGAAAGAAGACCCTGGCTCAGTCTCTTTCAAAATCTCTGCTAATGTTTGAAACATGTCAAAAATCCCAGTGTTCACTTGTCACCCCCATAATTCCAGCTTGGTTTTGAATGCAGCCACTTTATCTGCTGACTTGAACACAGTTGTTGTTCTCCTGTGAAGTGACAGACTGAGTTCATTGAGCAGGTTGAATATGTTACACAAGGAAGCAAGTTTTGAGACCCATTCTGTGTCACCGAAATGTGCTGCCAATGGTGATCGTTTTTCTAAAAGAAATCTCTGGAGCGGCTCGTAACTCAAAAACTCTGGCCAGTGATCTACCTTTAGAAAGCCATCCCACTTCTGTGTATAAGAGAAGACGTGTGTGCTCTGTGTCCACCTTCTCACAGAGCTGCGTGAACAGATGTGAGTTAAGGGTATGTACTTCAATGTGGTTGATAATTTTAATCACATTCTGCAAAACGTTAAGTTCAGGTGACATTTTTCAGCTAGCCAGCATTTTTCTATGGATGACACACTGCATAGACTCACATTCACAAGAGACCTCTTTGACCCAAGCAGTGAAACCAGAAAGCTGTCTAGTCATGGCTGCCACTATATCCTTGCATAAACTGATACAAAATGACCAATTCAGTTTCCTGATATGTAATCATTCAAAGACTTGAATAGTTCTGCAGTTGTGGTATTGGCTGGCAACAAAAGTACCCAAAACATATCCTTATGCACATCCTCTTAAAAAATATATCACACGAAAACAAATATTGTTGTCTTGTTGTCAACATCAGTAGACTTGTCAACCTGGATTGTGTACTACAGTGACTCATTAATCCTCTCTAACAATCGTGCCTCAATACCCTCTGCTATTTCACCAATGCCTGTAGTTATGGAACCAAACAAAAGAAGAACACATGCCAGCTTTTAAACTGCAGCCCCTCCTAAAAGTTCATGACAAATGTCCTTAGCAGCAGGCAGGATCAGCCCTTTTTCAACAGTAAGGGGCTTCTTAGCTTTAGCAATGTGGTTAGCCACTAAGAATGACGCTCTGTCTCAGTGCAGACACATTTGATGAAGTGGTGGCCTTCAATAATTGCTTCTGTTCTTCATGTTCGCTTTTTTTTCTTTGGAAAAACTCGAAAGGCTTGTGTTTTAATGCAGGGTGCTTGGTCTCCATGTGGCAAAGTAGTTTTGAAGGTTTTATGTCTTCACTGGATAACCGGTCGCCATACAATATACAATGTGGGCTTGGAGAACGTGAATTACCTGTTGCAATGAACTCATAATTTAAGTAGGACTCGTGGTATTTTTTAAATGCAGCTTTCTTTCTGTTTGCAGTCTTAGAGTATTCCGTTGTGTCATCATTGGGTCTTTCCCCTTTTCAAGTAAGTTTTCCAGTGACATTTGTTTTTTACTCATTTTGGTTTGGGTTAACTTGTGGGCTTACCAAAACTGTGACTGAGACAAGTGTGTAGTGTGGGAAACAGGACTGCAGGCCACGCACTCCACGTGAGGACTAAAGTAAGTACGGGATTCTGACTTAAAGCCTGCCACCAGATGCAACTGTACAATTGAAGTACATCAACTCAGTTACCACTATAAAGCCTGCCACCAGATGCAACTGTACAATTGAAGT
>NW_012101876.1:4149727-4153215 GCF_000951045.1 Mandrillus leucophaeus | reverse complement strand
AACTCAGTTACTACTATAAAGCCTGCCACAAGATGCAACTGTACAATTGAAGTACATCAACTCAGTTACCACTATAAAGCCTGCCACCAGATGCAGCTTAATTGGCACTTGCCGCTCACTGATAGGGTTTTGATATGAGTCCACAAGCAATTTATTATGGTCTCTGTGCAGTCAAACCACTCTGCTAGTGTTAATCTGTATTTGCAGCCCCAGCATTAGCATCACTGCCTCAGGTCCACCTCAGATCATCAGGCATTAGATTCTCATAAGGAGCACGCAGCCTAGATCCCTCGCATGCACAGTTCACAGCCGGTTTTGCACTACTATGAGAATCTAATGCCATGGCTGATCTGACTGGAGGCAGAGCTCAGGCAGTAATATGAGTGATGGGGAGCAGCTGTAAATAGAGATGAAGCTTCGCTCACTTGCCCACCACTCACCTCCTGCTGTGCAACCTTGTTTCTAACAGGACAGAGACAATATCAGTCTATAGCCCAGGGATTGGGGACCCCGATCTACTTTGTCCAGTGAAAACTGAAAGTGTAAAATTGGCGAACTGTATCAATGTCAATTTTCTGGTCATGATGTTGTACTAGAGTTATGCAAGATATTACTACTGAGAGAAACTAAAGGGCATTTGAGATTTATGTATTATTTCTTACAATAGCATGTTAAGTTACAATGATCTCAAAATAGAAAGTTTAATCAGAAAGAAAACTAAAACCGTCCTCCAAAGATAGTATCTCCAGACTTATTTTATACCTTTTTGAGGGACAATGCAATACTTTGGACAATGCAACAAGAAAACTGAAGGCTAAATTAATAATTATTATTTCACAATTACGTTATCCATTTAGGCATTTCATCTTTCTTCTGTTGTCCTATTATTTTTGTATTTTTTAATTATAGCTTGGAATTATTGAGTAATGATGAAATAATTCACAGAATGATAAAATAGCAAAATATTTTAACATGTACAGAAAGATCGGAAAAGATAGCTTAGATTATAAAGGGATCCAATGGGCTCATATGGTAATCGTAAGATAGAATGAGCCTTATTACACATATATGAAAATTTATAAATATATAATTTATACATTTAATACATAAATACATTTATAAATATATATAATTTATAAATAAAAATTTTATCTTGATCCTTTGAAAGATCTCTAATAAAGAACAAAAGTCATTGAAATACCAATCCTTACAAATATTTAGAACCCCTCTATAAAGAAACTCAAATTAAAATTGAGAGTAGCAGTCCACAGTGGTGTACTGAGAATTAAGATAGAAATCCAAACCGTTAGCAGAGCCTACAAGGCCCTATATGGTCTCATGCCTGACACCCCCACCTTCTAAGCCTCTTCCTGCATTTCACTGTCTCTGCTCCAGCCACACTGGCCTCTGTTCCACGTTCAGTATTGCCACAGACCACTGCACAAGCAGTTCCTTCTATCTCAGGGGAAGTCTTTGCTGACCCCCTAGTTCAGGTCAGTTTCCTTTTCATAAGCTCTTACAAAACTGTTGATTACCTTTGGAGTACTCATCTACATTTGTAATGATTCACTCACTAGTGGCCTTTATTGATTGATTAATGCCTGTGTCCTCTCAGTAGGCCAAAAGCCCCATGAGAGGTGGGCCTGTTTTCACACCACCGTATCCACAAATGTCAGCATTTACCTTCTCTCCTTCTTGAGACTGCTCTAAAATTATGTAAAGGAATTAAAGCACCAAGAAGGGATCAAAATAACGGGATGTGAGCCCAACGTAGCCTGTAGATGTGCAATGTTGTCGCTTAGTACTTAGAAAAACATTTCACTGGCTGGGCACCGTGGCTCACAACTGTAATCCCAGCACTTTGGGAGGCCGAGGCGGGTGGATCACCTGAGGTCAGGAGTTTGAGACCAGCCTGATCAACATGGTGAAACCCCGTCTCTACTAAATACAAAAAAAAAATAGCTGGGTGTGGTGCCGCATGCCTGTAATCCCAGCTACTTGGGAGGCTGAGGTAGGAGAATTGCTTGAACCCAGGAGGTGGAGGTTTCAGTGAGCCAAGATTTTGCCATTGCACCCCAGCCTGGGCAACAAGAGTGAAAACTCCACCTAAAAAAAAAAAGAAAAAAAAAAGGAAAATATTTCACTTTATCTTTACTTAAAAATCAGTAATTTTTACACCAAGATTTAAATTTCTGGCTTCTCTTGATTTTTTATATATATATATATACATACATACACACACACACACACACATATACATATACTGGACCCACGTTCCCTTGAACTGTCTAGAGCTAGCAGTAACTGCCCCAACTCACTTCTTCCTAAAATTTGCTTCTCAAATTTGCTCCATACCTTGCCTCAGGTATGGTGCTATTATCTCCAAAGAGCCCCAGAGAGGCTTGGACCTGAAAATTACTGTGCTCTTCAGGGATTACAGTAGATATTTATTTATTTATTTGAGATGGAGTTTCGCTCTTGTTGCCCAGGCTGGAGTGCAACGGCATGATCTTGGCTCACTGCAACCTCCGCCTCCTGGGTTCAAGCAATTTTCCTGCCTCAGACTCCTGAGTAGCTGGGATTACAGGTGCCCACCACCATGCCCAGCTAATTTTTTGTGTTTTTAGTAGAGAGGAGGTTTCACCATGTTGGCCAGGCTGGTCTCGAACTCCTGACTTTAGGTGATCCACGTGCCTCAGCCTCCCAAAGTGTTGGAATTACAACCTCTGCCTCCCTGGATCAAGCAATTCTCCTGCCTCAGCCTCCCAAGTAGCTGGGATTACAGGCATCCTCCACCACACCTGGCTAATTTTTTGTATTTTTAGTAGAGATGAGGTTTCGCCATGTTGGCCAGGCTGACCTCCTGACCTCAGATGATCCACCCGCCTTGGCCTCCCGAAGTGCTGGGATTACAGGTGTGAGCCACCATGCCCAGCCATGGTAGATATCTTAAATAAATGTTTGCTGAAAGGATAAAGTTGTGAACACAAGCCCCTATGAGGTAACACGTAGCTGCCGTGCCACACATGAACACAAGGTGACAGTGTGCTCTCAGGAATCTGCAGAAACCCAGCACAGCTGGTGATGATCTGTAGTAAAAAGGGTGACTTGTCCCACCCAACTGCAAGAAAGGGCAACTACCAAAGACCAACAGCAACAGAGCATGTGTCCTAGAGGGTCACAGGGGAAAAACTAACAAGGAAGGAAGCTTCAAGGCCAGGGACCCAGCACAGCAGAGACAGGACTGCCGGGAGGGAACTAAATTCACCCCAGTCTTTGCTGTTCTTAGTATGATCCACTCTTCCCCTGAGCGCTGAATTTCAAGGCCATGAAGCCATGGTCAAGAGACTTGACTGGGAATGGGCCTTGAGCTTTCACTGACTCCCTTCTAAATCTAGAGCAGTGGTTCTCAAAGTGTGGTCTCTGCACCAGCAGCATCAGCATCACTTGTCAGAATCTGCAGAAATGCAGATTCCCAGGCCCCGCCC
>NW_012101876.1:4146960-4149497 GCF_000951045.1 Mandrillus leucophaeus | reverse complement strand
TGAGTCTGAAACGTCCATCTCTTCCTCTGCTGCTTTGCTCTTATTCTGCCTTTGGGACTCAACTCAAGCCTCCCTTCTTCTGGAACACTGTGTTAGACTCCCCAAGCTGATTTAGATAGTGCTCCTTCCAGCCTCTGCCTTCTCTCTCTTAGCAATCATCAAATGATGCTTTTAACTGTTGGCCGCTGAATGCCTTGCTCACCACAGTGTGAGCTGTCTTGAACGTTCCAGTGCCTGGCCAACAGAATTTTGCATATTTATTTAATGAAATAATAAACTACCATCATTTGGTTGGCAGCTTTAAAAAGGGTAATAACATCTTTTTCACCTACAGTAGAATTTTATATACACACATATCCTAACTTAATTTTATATACATATTTAAAATATATAGAATTAAATATAATATTAATAGGTTCTATATATAATTACATGCAGATTATAAGCTCCCTGCAAGTCTAAATTTCAAAACTATGCTCTGCTGTTTCTGACATTTGTAGGACGGGCCAAGGAATTCAACAATCAATAGCAAGAGCCATTTAACCGAATGGAAAAAAAAAAAAACCAACAAGGAGCTTCCTGAGCAGGGGTGTGTACAGACCAGTGCCCTCTCAATGTCTGTCTCCAGGTCTCATCGCTCTCTATGTCTGTCTCAGCTCTCGGTGGGGGAGCGCTCCCAAGCTGCAGGATGATGACATGTTGACTATGCAGCTCTGAGTGCTTAACACTGGATAAATTCCACTGTCACAGAGCTGGCCTAAGGCGGAGGTGGTACTGGACATTCTGGCAGGCATTCCACAAAGGCACTTGTAGTGAGTCTCCACCACCAAGTTCTCAGAGTTTTTTGGATAATTCATGATCACAGAATACAAGGTCAATATATAAATGTCAATGCTATTTGCATATACTAGCAACAGTTGGAAATTAAATAAGCTATACCATTTACAACACATCAAAAGTATCAACTGCTTAGAAATAAATCTGTCCAAAGATATGCAAGGCCCTTGCATGTGAAAACTACAAAACTGCTGAGAGAAATTAAAGAAGTTCTGAAGAAATGGAGAAATTGACTGTGCTCATGGATTGGAAGACTTAATTTTGTTGAGACTGCAAATATTAATACTTTGAAGTTTCAGTTTGCTTTACCCCGCCTTGTCTCACTGTCTTCTATTTGTCTTTGTATCGTCAATGTCTAGCTCTGTGCCAGGCACAAAGCAGTCTGGTGTTCACTGAATACATGAACAAGGACTAAGGATTCAATTCCTTATACAGAATACATTAATAAATATAGGAAGAGATCTCAAGTACCTGAGAGTGCAATAAAAGGCTTCCTTCAAGATACATTAGGAATTCTATAAGCTGTGATGGGAGCAGGAACAGAAGTCCTGTGATGAGTAAAACTGTATTTATCCGCTGTAGCTTGGGGGTCAGTTTGTGCAAAACAGTGATTGAAACACATATGGTCTGAACTCATGTACTGAAGGACTTTCTCACATTAGATATATTTAAGTAGCGGAGTTGACTTATTCAACATTTTAAAATATTTGTTGAACACTTGCTCTGGAACAAGGCTTGCGCTCAACGCTGGGATCAAAGTGGTAAAGACAGGAACCATCCCTGCTTCAGCTATAAAACTGTAGTTGCTAACTTTGAGAACCATCTTTATTCTAGGCACAAAATCAAATTCTGTGTGTCTTTATAACAGCCTGATGAGATCGTTGTTATTAAGAAATTCACTAAATGTGAAGAAACAGACTTAAAGAAACTAAGAAATTAGAGTCCCATTTTAAATGCAGGCCAAATGACTGAAAAAATATAGTATAATTAACAAAAAATTAAAAGTACACACTTAAAATGTAGTTTGATGAGTTTTGACAAACGTATACATTTTGACACCACCATTGAGATATAAAACATTCTCATCCTTCGAAAAGATTCCTTTAATTCCCTTCCCAACCACTGATCTGCTTTCTAACATCGTAGTGTTTTCTAGTGTTTCTTATAGATGGAATTATACATTGTGTACTCAATTCTTACTTCTTTGACTCAGCATGAATTTGGTGGTGCCCATCACTAATTCATTTTTATTACTGCTGAATTCAGACCTTTAGGGGAGAGAAGACATAAATCAAATAATCACCTAATTAAGTAATTACAACATCAAGTTAACCTAAGTACAACTGAAAATACATTACCTTGTTTGTTAACAATGCAATCAATATGACCTTGGTGTACAGTGGGGGAGGCTAAAGGGTCATGATTGAGCTTGTGGGAATTAAATGAAAATAAATGTTAGCCAAGAGTGACTCCAAAGAACCTCTGTCCTCACAGTAATTTTTTTAATGTGTCAGATGCTGGTGGGAGGCACTCTTCCTTAGCTCTTTACGCCCATCCCTTACACTTAACAGAGGAAAGGATCTGTGAGGCTGGTACCCCTTTCCTGCCCACTGTCGACGGCAACACCCCCGCCCTGCACCGCCACCGCCACCGCCACACAGACGGCGGTGTGTGGGCAGCTCGGACATGGCACCTGCCCT
>NW_012101876.1:4142213-4146375 GCF_000951045.1 Mandrillus leucophaeus | reverse complement strand
TGGACGCCACGGCGCTGGAGCGGGACGCCGTGCAGTTCGCCCGTCTAGCGGTGCAGCGCGACCACGAAGGCCGCTACTCCGAAGCGGTGTTTTACTACAAGGTAGGGCTGGGCCCGCCGCTTTGGTCGGAGTTGCTCAGTCCGGAGTCCGGCTTGGGCCTGCGGCCGAGGGGCGGGGTCCAGGTGCCGAGGGAGCGGTCCCGGCTTTCCTTATCCCTCATTCGCTTCCCGGCCCTCCTCTTGTTGGGAGCGGCGAGCCAGACTGCAGAGGCCCACGCTGAGGCTGCGGAGTGGGGGGACTGGGTCGCGGCTTGCAGCCACCGCTTCTCCAGCTGTAGTCCTGAGTGGCAGATGCCCACGGTTGAGCCGCTTTGGGGGGCAGGTGTTAGATGTGGGTAGTTAGTAGCCAATTCTTGCTGTCACGTGGCTTTGATTTACAGCTAGCGGGAAATGGCCTGTGATATATATTAAAATAATGCATGCTCGTTAAATTTAAAAAGAAAAACCATTTATCATATCATTTGATATACAGTCTTGCGTCCTTAGTGATCTGATATTTTCTGAGAAATGTGTTCTTAGGCCGTTTTGTTCAGTGCTAACACCATAGAATGAGCTTACACTATCCTGAATGGTGCAGCCTACTCCACACCCAGGCTGTATGGCATAGCCTGTTGCTCCTAGGTTACAGGCCTGCGCAACATGTTACTGTACTCAATGGTGTGTGCAGTTACACGCAATGGTATTTGTGCATCTAAACATAGAAAAGGTACAGTAAACATGCAGCATAAAAGATAAAAAGTACTACACCAGTTGTGGGGCACTTCCCCACGAAAGGAGCTTGCAAGACTGGAAGTTGCTCTGAGTTGGTGAGTAGTGGTGAGTGAATATGAAGGCCTAGGACATTCACTGCTCTACTCTACTGTAGCCTTTGTAAGCAGTGTACCCTTAGCCTACGCTAAATTTTTTTAAATTTTTTTTCTTCAATAAAAAATCAACCTTAGCTTACTGTAATCATTTTACTTTATAAACTTTTGAATTTTCTTTTTAACTTTTTTGTAATAGCTTAAAACGAACTTATTGTACAGCAATAGAAACTTTTTTTATATATCTTTATTTGGTAAGTTTTTTGTTTCTTTTTTTTTTTTTAACTCTTTAGTTAAAAACTAAGGTACACATTAGCCTAGGCATACACCGGGTCAGGATCATCAATATTACTGTCTTCCATCTCCAATCTTGTCCCACTGTGAGATCTTCAGGGACAATAACAGGAATGAAACTGCCATCTCTTATGATAACAGTGTCTCCTGAAAGATTTCCTGAAGGACATGCCAGAGACTGTTTTATAGTTAACTTTTTTTATAATAGGAGTACACTAACAATACATAGTATAGCATAGTAAATACATAAACCAGTAACATAGTTGTTGATTATCAAGTATTATGTACTTTACTCTACATAGTTGTATGTGGTAGACTTTTACACCACTGGCACCCTAGTAGGTTTGTTTTTACCAGCATCACCACAAACATCTGAGTAAAGTGTTGTGCTATGACGTTTTGACCGCTATGACATGACCAGGCAGTAGGAATTTTTCAACTCCGTTATAATCTTATGGGACCACTATCATATATTAAGTCTGTTGTTGACTGAAATGTTATTTGGTGTGTGACTGTATATTTTTGTGTGTGTTTTTTTTTTGGTTTTTTTTTTTGCGTATGTGTATATACTTTTTTTTTTTTTACACAAACTGGTTTATACTGTTTTTAGTAATAACTACACAGTAGTTCATTATGTGGGTGTACCATATTTTGTTTTTTTTAAGAGACAGGGTCTTGCCCTGTCACCCAGGCTGGAGGGCAGTGGCCCAGTAATAATAGCTCATTGCAGCCTCAAACTGCAAAACTCAAAATAATCCTCCTGCCTCAGTCTCCCAGTTAGTGGGACTACAGGTGGACACAGCCACACCTGGCTAATTTTTTTTTTTTTTTTTTTTTTTTTTTTTGTAGAAATGGAGTCTCTCTGTGTTGCCCAGGCTGGTTTCGAACTCCTGGGTAAAGCGTTCTTCCCGCCCTAGTTTCCCAAAATGCTGGGATTACAGGCGTGAGCCTCCGTGCCTGTCCAGTTTACTATAATTAATTTACAGACTCTTGGGCATTCAGTTCATTTGTTTTTTCAACATCATAAGTAACGATGTAGTTCATATCCTTATAATTAATTCTTATGACTAGTGCAAATTTTTGCCTGAATTTTCTTTTGGATAAATTACCGGGGGCAGAATTGCTAAATCAAAGGGTATGAGCTTCTACAGTCCACTCTCTTCTCTCCAATTCTGAGGATTTGCAAATATACCCCTCCAGCTCTAGCTAGATTTGGAGGGAGCTGTGTCCTCATGATATTGTCACCTCTTCTTTTAAAAAGCGTATCAGACTTTGATAATACTGTACAGTACTAGTAATTTTTTTCACAAGTGTATGTGCTGTCAATAAAGTGTGGTTTGTTTCAGATTAATATTTTGTTGCTTTCATTTTATAATCTATTTTTTCCTTTTTTCTGAGACAGAGTTTTGCTCTTGTTGCTCAGGCAGGAGTGCAGTAGCGCCATCTCAACTTGCTGCAACCTCCACCTACCGGGTTCAAGCGATTCTCCTGCCTCAGCGTCCTGAGTAACTGAGATTAAAGGCATGCACCACCTAATTTTGTGTTTTTAGTAGAGACCGAGTTTCTCCATGTTGGTCAGGCTGATCTCGAACTCCTGACCTCAGGTGATCCGCCAGCCTCGGCCTCCCAAAGTGCTGGGATTATAGGCGTGAGCCACCGCCCCTGGCCTATTTTTTTCTTTTTTTATTGATATGTAACGTACATAGTTTCAGGGTACATGTAATTTAATACATTAATATAATTTTTAAGATAAATCAGCATACTTGGGATAGCCATCACCTTAACTACTTCACAGCTGAACTGTGCAGCAATTATTACTGAATATTATCACTTTAATATTTATGCTAGGAACATTTGAATTAATCTAGCTATTTTGAAATGTACAATCAAATATTATAAACTCTGGTCACTCTCCAATCTATCTAACAGTAGGTCTCATTCTATTATAATCTGCTTTATATTTAAAGAGTTTTGGTGCATTTCAGAATCCTTTCTTTTAGACTTTTTTGACAATTTCACAAGGCATTGTTTAAGAGAAAAATTGTGTGTGTTTTGTGAAATAGTTTTGACAAATAACAGGTTAAAATAGTGCTATATAAAAACAGATCTTATTAAAGCAAAAGAAACTACTGTGCACTGCCCCTTGTTTTCCTGTAGGCTTACATATATGTCACTTAGGAAGAAGTTTTCATCCTTGAGAAAGCCAAAAAAAGTGTTTGTACTTCTAGAAATAATTTATATAAGCTTCATCAGTTTAGTATTTAGTGTTTTCTGCCCAGTCCTTTCTATAAGCTATTTCTTTCTTGTCACTTTTGAATGTAAATGAAATGAGTAAAATAAAATTGGCACCAGCAGTTTTTTTAATTGGCTTTATTTTTTTTTCTTAGAGACAGGGTCTCATTCTGTCACCCACGCTGGCGGGCAGTGGTGAGACCATAGCTTACTTTAGCCCATTCCTGGGCTAAAGCAATCCTCCATGCTTAGCCTCCTGAGGAGCTGGGACCACAGGCGTGCACCACCATACCAGGCTCTTTTTTTTTTTTTTCTAGAGATGGGAATTTCACTATGTTGCCCAGTTAGTCTTGAACTCCTGGCCTCAAGCAGTTCTCCTGCCTCAGACTCCTAAGTAAAAAAAAGGCTTTTTTTTTTTTAAAGCAAAATAATTATTTGGAAATTAATAATCACATACAAGATAACTGAAGGGGCAATATGTGTGTATTATCTACTTATATAATTTACATGTATCAAAAACATTCCATTTATTGGATTTAAGTATAGCTATAATGTATTTAGATAATGATGGCATTTGAGATATATTTAATATTTACGTGTAAAGTTATACTTTCCTCCTCCGAAATATCTGAGTTACGGAATCTGAGGAAGTCATATCTTTTCTACCCCACTGCCTTTAGGCTGAATTTTCATTGTGGTTAAAACTGCACTTTTTTCTTCCTTCCTTCTTTCCTTCCTTCCTTCCTTCCTTTTTTTTTTTTTTTTTTTTTTTTT
>NW_012101876.1:4116014-4142163 GCF_000951045.1 Mandrillus leucophaeus | reverse complement strand
AATACTTTAAGAAAGCAACAGCACTACTGTCTGGAAAACAGCTGCTGTTGTTCAGTGCTATGTGCCCAACTGGCAATCTGGGCATGTGGTAGTTACTTTTTTTTTTTTTTTTCCCTGAGATGGTGTCTTATTCTGTCGCCCAGGCTGGAGTGCAGTGACTCAATCACAGCTCACTGCAGCCTCCACCTCCCGCCTCAGCCCCCTGAGTGGCTGGGACTACTTTAAAAAGAAGTCAGGAGACGAAGGAAAATAATGAACTTGCAGGAATACAGATTTTTTCTTTTCTTTTCTTTTTTTTTTTTTTTTTTTTTTTTTGACAGTGTCTTATTCTGTCGCCCAGGCTGGAGTGTAGTGACTCAATCACAGCTCACTGCAGCCTCCACCTCCCGCCTCAGCCCCCTGAGTGGCTGGGACTACTTTATAGAGACAGGGTTTCACCATGTTACCCAGGCTGAAAACTGCACTTTTCTTAACTTAATTTTGTTAGGTTCAGTTAAACAACTCCTGCTCAAATAACTGGATTCAAAAAGTGATGTTCAGTAGATGGCATCTTTGGAAACAGGCATGATGACCCATGAAGTGTACATGCTTGGGTTACTGCAGAGAAGGTGCTGTTACTTGTAGAAATTTCTCTTTGCTTTTTTAGGTGGTAGCATTGGTAACCTTCCTGGAATGGTGATGAGGAGAATGGAAACACCTCCTTCTAGCCGTAGCGTAACTGGCTATGGAAGTTATGGAATAACTGGAAGAAGAATCCAGATTTTCTTAATTAAAATAAGTTTAATTTACACAACTAAAATCTGCTTTAAAATGTGTCTGTCATCCTTTGTCAGTATTTTCTGTGGAGAAAACTGTTATCCTTTTACTGTGAGATAGTTAACCTTTATAATCTCTTGTAATGTGTTCTTGGTGATTTTGTTTTAGCAGTTATTTCTCGTTTTAGTGCTTTGAATGCTCAATTCACATTTTTTTTTAGTGTGAATTACTTGCAATCAGTTCACGTTTTCAAGGTGTATGATTTTAAATCTAATCTATTGCATAAGGAAAAAGGAAAACAAAACATGTAAACTACAGCTATTCTAAAGAAGTGTTTATAATCAATTCCTCATGCGTGAATTCATAGATTTTCAATGACATGTTAAAATTGAGAGAGAGCCTGGATAGCTCCTACGGTAGAGCATCAGACTTTTAATGTGATGGTCCAGGGTTCAAGTTCCTGTTTGGACGTGTCCTGTGGCTTTTAGCACCTAATTCTGACTCCATCTTTGAAAAAGCAAAAAAAAAAAAAAAAAATCATTTGGACCAGGTGTGGTGGCTTGTGCCTGTAATCCCAGCACTTTGGGAGGCCGAGTTGGGCAGATCACTTAAGGCCAGGAGTTCAAGACCAGCCTGGCCAACATGGCAGAACCCAATCTCTACTAAAAATACAAAAATTAGCCAGATGTGGTGGTGTACACCTATAGTCCCAGCTACTCGGGAGGCTGAGGCACAAGAATCACTTCAACCTGGGAGGTGGAGGTTGCAGTGAGCCGATTGCGCCACTGCACTCCAGCCTGGGTGACAGAGTGAAACTCTATCTCAAAAAAGAAAAGAGAAAGAAAATCGAGAACATTGAATACTGAAGAAAACATTGGAAGATTGTATAACTATTTTATGAAAAAAATTACTGTTCATATTTTAAAGACTTTCTTGTTTTGTCATTCATGGAAACCAATATTGAATGAGAATGTGGTAAAGAAAATTCAAGTTGTAATACATCTATTGCATTCCTTTGAATTCTTTCATTTTTAGGAAGCTGCACAAGCCTTAATTTATGCTGAGATGGCAGGATCAAGCCTAGAAAATATTCAAGAAAAAATAACTGAATATCTGGAAAGAGTTCAAGCTCTACACTCTGCAGGTTAGTAAAGGACTAAAATTGTCACTCTTTCTTTTTCTTTTCTCCCATCATGTCTTTCCCCCTATGTTTGTTTCTCTTCATTTTTATCTTTGAATCTTGATGCTCACTCTGTTGCTGCTTACTCCACTTTTGGTAATCACCTCTTTAAAAATCATTTAGAAATAAGTCATAGATCTTTGAAGAGGAACCTTATAGATAATATAGTCCAGTTTCCTAATTTCCCAGAGTGCAGAGATGGTGAATTATCTATGTTCAAACAATTTATCATTGGCAAAGTTAGGATTAGAATTCAGTTAAAGTCTGCTTTTAAAATATCTGTCTCCTGTCTCTTCTTTATAAAATTAAGTGACTGTTCCTCTTCAGTGTTTGCAGACTTCAGCAGTAGGTTCACAGTGTCTTCTCTGTCGGTGTCTTCTACTTTCAAACCTTTGCTAAACTCTTTTAAAGCATATTTTGGAAAAGTCACATGTAAGCAGAGACTTGCAACTACTTGTATTTGTTTTTGTAAACGGCACAACAGGTACAATAATAGAAGTATACATAGTCTTAATGGTCACAGTTTTGTTAGAGGTAACTGATGTTGACATTGTATTTACAAATACATTGATTTCTCTAGGGGCTCTTTTTAACCCTCTTTTTCTGTTGCTGCATGATAAAGCCACAAGCAGAAGAATATTTATTCTCATGGACTTTGTGCTACTTTTTACCTCTCATTCTGAGTAGATATGAGCAATTACAACAGCATCATTGGGATAAAGTAGATTTAATCATTGGATTCCTTGTTACGACAGTTCCCTTAAAAACAAGGCAGTTTACTTTAATACAGTGCCCAGAAATTGCATGTATTGAAAAGTGTACTGCCTGTGTTATTGGAACCTCACTTGAAACAAAGTGTTGATTCATGTATTCAAAATATCATACAAAATTCAAAGGAACTTTCTTTTCCCAGCCAAGTAAATGAAGTTCTTAAATTTAACTGCCCAATAATTAGGAACTTTGTTTCATAACCAGTGTTTTCAAATAAAATTATCTTTGAAGTAGGGAAGGTAGTCTTTCATGTTTACTTCCATGATCTCCCTGTTTTTTCATAGATAGTTTTCTTCATTTCAGCAACTATGTATTGAATACATGTTTTGGCTATATGGTAAGTGCAGGGTAATAGATGAGTGACAGTCCATGCCCTACTTCATCAGGTGTGGAGAGAGAACAGTATCAGCATTGCACTATCATGGAAACCCCTTTCTGAAGCATGCTAAACTAAATGTTAAAGCAGAATGCTCTAGAAAGGGGAGATCGTATGGTGATATTATTCCAGGGGTAGAATCTCTGGCGGCCAAAGGTGTATTTCCATCTTTCTCTTCCGTATGTACACACAGTCAAGCGCATTTATGCCATAGGCTCTTGATTCCAGTAAGATTGCTCTTTAAACCGTTGAAATCCTTGTGACAATTGGAAAAAATAAATATGAATCATTTTTTTCTAAGGAATTTAAAAGTTATTCTTACTTTGTATTAAATACAGCTAAGCCTAAAAACTTACATGTGATTTTTGGGAAATAAATTCTAAACATTGATATATATGTGATATTCAGACATCAAATGAGACACCCCAGTCTTTTGAAGAATAAAGACTTGCCAGTGAAATAAAATTCAAAAAGGATTTTTTTTTTTTTTTTGAGATGGAGTGTCGCTCTGTCACCCAGGCTGGAGTGCAGTGGCGTGATCTCAGCTCACTGCCAAGTTCTGCCTCCAGGGTTCATGCCATTCTCCTGCCTCAGCCTCCCCAGTAGGTGGGACTTCAGGAGCCTGCCACCACACCCAGCTAATTTTTTGTATTTTTAGTGGAGATAGAGTTTCACCATGTTAGCCAGGATGGTCTTGATCTGACCTCATGAGCCACCCGCCTCAGCCTCCCAAAGTGCTGGGATTACTGGGGTGAGCCACCATGCCTGGCCTTAAAAAGGACTTTTAAAACATAACATAGCTTGTTTTACTAACTTCTTTCTGCTTTTGTTGAAGAAATGGAGTATAATCTCTAGACAATTAAAGGATTTTCTTATTTAATTATTATTTTAAGCAGAAAAGTCCTTTTTCAAATAAAAATCCTGTTAGGAGCCCGAAGTTTTAAAACAAGGTAGTCTGCTGACAGTTAAGAGACTCCTGAGAGAGAGTTGATTTTGGGGTGGGGAAAGGTAATTTCCCCGTAATTTTAAACATAATTTAAAATTAACCAGTGTAGGCCAGCACAGTGGCTTATGCCTGTAATCCCAACACTTTGGGAAGCTGAGGCAGGAGAATCACTTGAATCTAGGAGTTCAAGATCAGCCTAGACAGCATAGACCTCATCCCTACAAAAAATCAAAAATTAGCTGGGCATGGTGGTGTGTGCCTGTAGTCCCAGCTCCTCGGAGGCTGAGGCAGGAAGACTGCTTGAGCCCAGGAGGTCAAGGCTGCACTGACCCGTGATTGCACCCCTGCACTCAGCCTGGATGACAGAGTAAGACCCTGTCTCGAAAAATAAAAAGTAAAATTAACCATCGTAGTACAGAGTTCAAGAGTTGGAATTAAAAGATCCATGTTGAGTCTCTACCCTTTCACTTGTAGCTGTGAAATCTTAGACCAGATCAGTGCTTCTCAGTAGGAAGCGATTTGCCCCCCAGGGGACATTTGGCAATTTCTGGAGAAGTTTTTGGTTTTCACGCTGCTGGGTGGCAAGGAATATGCTTCTGGGATTTAGTCGGGTAGAGGCCGGGGATGTTGCTAAAAAGTCTCCACAACAAAGAATTATCCGGCCCAAAATGTCAATAATGCCAGGCTGAGAAACACTGGGATAGATATTTCAACGTTTTTGAGCTTTGGTATCTTTTTCATGAATGGAATTAGTATATACTTCAGAGAGGCATTTAAGAAGGCTAAAGTTTTGAAAACATCAGCACAAACTGGGCACAGTGGTGAGTGCCTGTAGTTCCAGCTACTTGGGAGGCTAAGGCAGAAGGGTCACTTGAGCCCAGGAGTTTAAGAGTTTAAGACCAGCCTGGGCAACCTAGTAAGACTATGTATCTTTAAAAAAAAAAAAAAAATCATGTACCTTTAAAGAACTAACAAAATCTCAGACTTTTCTTAAATAGCAAGTTTAGCAAGATAAAATTTCCATACCATAAAATTCACCTGCTTAAAGTATATAATTCAGGTGTTTTTAGCCTATTCCCAGAGTTGTGCAGTCATCCCCGCTATCTAATTTTAGAATGTTTTCATCGCCGCAAGAGAAACCTCTTAACCATTAGCAGTCAATCCCCATTCCTCCCTCCCCCTTGCCACCACTAATCTTGCTGTTTCTATGGATTTGCCTATTCTGGATATTTCATACAAATGGAATCATCCAATGTATGGCCCTTTTGCCATCTGACTTCTTTCACTGAGTTTGATGTTTGCAGGATTTATCCATGTCGTAGGTTGTATCAGTACTTCGTTGCTTTTTATGGCTGAGAAATATTTCATTGTATTGATATGCTGCATTTTTTTATCCATTCATTAGTTCTTGGAGACATTTGGGTTGTTAACACCTTTTGGCTATTGTAAATAATGCAGTTAAGAACATTCATGTGCATGCAGTGGCTCATGCCTGTAATCCCAGCACTTTGGGAGGCCAAGGCAGACAGATCAGTTGAGGCCAGCAGTTTGAGACTAGCCTGACCAACAGGGTGAAACCCCGTATCTACTGAAAATACAAAAATTAGCCAGGCGTGGTGGTGCACACATGTAGTCCCAACTACTTGGGAGGCTGAGGCACAAGAATTGCTTGAAAACCCAGGAAATAGAGCCAAGATGGCTCCACTGCACTCCAGCCTGGGTGACAGAGTGAGATTCTGCCTCAAAAAAAAAAAAAAAAAAAAATCATGTACAGATTTTTGCATAGACATGTTTTCTCAGTTATCTTTGGAATTCCACCCAGAAGTGGAACTGCTGTGTCATAGGATGTACCTCCATATTTAACTTTTTTAAGAACTGCCAAATTGTTTTTCAGAGTGGCTACACTAT
This sequence comes from Mandrillus leucophaeus, assembly GCF_000951045.1. Classification (NCBI taxonomy): domain Eukaryota; kingdom Metazoa; phylum Chordata; class Mammalia; order Primates; family Cercopithecidae; genus Mandrillus; species Mandrillus leucophaeus. The sequence goes on along the minus strand of NW_012101876.1, from coordinate 4,136,226 downwards.
TTTACAATTAGCTACACCATTTTACAGTTCCACCGGTGGTGTATCTGGGTTCCAAGTCCTTCACATTCTCATTAACACTTGTTATTGTCTTTTTTTATTTTAGCCATCCTATTGGGCATAAGGTGTCATCTCAGTGTAGTTGTGTTTTGCATTTTTTGATGACTAACGTTCAGCAATTTCTTATGTGCCGTTTGACCTTTTGAATGCCGTCTTTGGAGAAATGTCTATTCAGATCCTTTGCCCATTTTTTAACTGGGTTGTCTTTATTGTTGAGTTGTAAGAGATCTTTATATATTCTGGATTCATGTTTCTTATAGATACGATTTTTTTTAATTAAAAACAAATGAAAATATTGCAAAGAGAAGTGAAAATATATAACTTATTCTAGGCTCAGGGTAAATAGAAAAACCAGGAACTTTATCATCAGAGCCTAGTATATTACACAGTTTTGTCTGTACAGAAAAAATGTTTTAATTGCCTTAAAATAGATTTCTTAATATTTAGCAATTTCCAAATTTTTGTTTTGTCTTTTGAGGTAGAGGAGCATATGAGGAGAACTCTTATGTTTTAATTTTTAAGTGAAGAGAGTGCCAGTGGGAGAGAGAAATTCAAGGAAATAATTTTTTAAATAAGTAGTGTATTTTTTAATATTCTTTGTCTCTGATGTCTATTGTGTGATAAATAATTGCAGATTTTTTTTCTTAGACCTTGAGATTAAAAAGAGAAGGGAGGAAGGCTGGGCATGGTGTCTCACACCTGTAATCCCATGACTTTGGGAGGCCGAAATTGGCAGATTGTTTGAACTTAGGAGTTCAAGACCAACCTGGGCAACATGGCAAAACTCCATCTCTACAAAAAAAAAAGAAAAGAAAAATTAGCCAGGCATGGTGGTATGCACCTGTAGTCCCAGCTACTCAGGAGGCTGAAGTGGGAGAATCTCTTGAGCCCGAGGAGGTAGAGGCTGCAGTAAGCTGTGAATTGTGCCACCACACTCTAGCCTGAGCAACAGAGCAAGATCCTGTCTCAAAAAAAAGGAAAAGGGAGGAAATTTGTCCTTTTTTAAGGATTTTATTTTAACCTTGCTAAGTTTTTTAAATGAAGAATTACAGTTTTGTAAATAATATCTTAAATAGTGAAAATAGTGTGTTTTCTGGCTGTGTTTAGATAATAATCCTTCTGTGTATGCTTTTTTTCTATTCTAGTTCAGTCAAAGAGTGCTGATCCTTTGAAGTCAAAGCATCAGTTGGACTTAGAGCGTGCTCATTTCCTTGTTACACAAGCTTTTGATGAAGATGAAAAAGAGAATGTTGAAGATGCTATAGAATTGTACACAGAAGCTGTGGATCTCTGTCTGAAAACAGTGTGTATAGCTATAGATTACATTTGATGAGTTATGTGAAGACATTTCTTCTCTTGCTAGTGAATTTTACATAACACCTTGAATAAAACAATTTTAACAGAATAAAAAAAATTTTGTTATAAATGTAACTAAACTACTCAATAAAAGATGAGTAGAAAGTTAATAATGGGTTTTTACATCTTATTAAAATTTTGACAGTATTGAGTCTTAAATTACAAGAACTATTTTTAACCTTTCTATTCTAACAACTAAGATAAACTTACAGAAAGAGTTCACTGTCACAAATCTATTAATTTAGAATAAACTTCTCCTTTTTTCAGTTTGATGCACTTTTTAAAAAATAAGCTAGTGGTTTGGATGAGCCTTATATATTTGCAGTGTAAAATCTGTATGCTGAGTGGTTTTTACTGCTCCCTACTGAGCCTTGGTTGGGACTCTTAGCTTCAAGGGACATCTAGTGCATAAAAGAGCAGTGTATTTGACAGGAGGAGGAGGTAAAGTAGTTGAGACTGGTGTCCCCAGTGTCTTTCAGAGGACTGGCTTTTTGGCAGAGTCTTTTGCTCAGAGAAACCATCTGGCCTGATTTCTGTAGGTGCCTTGAGACTGTAAATAAGTGCTAGTCTTCCGAGGTTCCTGCCACTCAGCCTTCCACAGCACTATGGTCAAACAGTTCTGGTCCAGTTAGCACTTGTCCGCATTAAGTGGTTTTAAAGTTCACCTCAGTGACAGATTTTCAACACATTTTTAAATGATACCTTTAAGGATGAAAATTAATGTCATCTTTGTTTATTCTCAATTTCAACAAGTGTAATATGCCTTGTAAATTTTTTGCTTAGAAATATAGATCAAGCAAATTGAAAAATATGCTTTAAAATGTCTGTCTCTTTCTCTTAAGTCTTATGAAACTGCTGATAAAGCCCTGCAAAATAAACTGAAACAGTTGGCTCGACAGGCACTAGACAGGTGGGTTTGATCACTCAAGTTCTAATCCATGGATGGCACTTAGTGTTATTTAAACAGATTTATCTAAATGTGTTGTAAAGGTTGCAGTAACAAACCTCCATCTTTTAACTGTCATCTGAAACAAATCTACTTTCTACTTCTTAGTGAATTTACCTCCTCTCTCTAGTTCCCTGCTTTAAACTCAAGAAATAAATCAATAAATGTTTTTAGTTTTAGTTTAGAACAGAAAAAACTGTGATATTTGAAATGGAGGACCTCCTTTCTATTATGTAATATCAGACTTTCAAAGAGAACTTCCAGAGAGCCTTCCATGTCTGCTAAAAATAGAAAACATGAGCATGAACTTGCTTTCAGCCATGTACATAGGTCAGGTTATACAATGTGTGTAGCTCTTTTCACCTCTTAGTTGAGAGGTCAACTTTTCAATGAAGCCTGCCCTAACCATTGTTTAAAATTGAATCTCCCCCAGCAGTTGCAACCTGACTATTATAGTATTTTTCCCATAGCTCTTATTTTCTAAGGTATGTGAGATTTACTAGCTTATTATATTTGTTGTTAATGTGTGTGTCACCTCCAGCCTTCATCCCCCAATTGTTAAGCTCTATGAGGGCAGAGATTTTTGTCTATTTTAAACAGGTGTCTATTGTAACCAAGTCCCTAGCAGAGTGCCTGATATGTAATATGTGCTCAGTAGATATTTGCTAAAAAATGAATGAGTTTGCGTAAGCAAATTATATATCTTGAAAGAGTGTTGTAGACACACAAAAAATAAAAGGGTGGAAATTGCTTTTATACCTGTAGCATGAATTGTCTCCTTTTGAGGCTCTGACCTGATAGATAACTGTACCACCCCAAGCCCTTCTTTTTTTAACTGAAGTAAAATAGTCATCCCTCCTTTTCGTTGTCATCTACTAACCTTGAGTTTGTTTCCTCAGATTCATGAAGATATGAGCACTTGACACACAATTGTCTTCCTATCTTGACTTCTTTCATCTGTCAGAATCATAAGTGACTTTATTACCTGTGTGGCTAACCCATCCAATATTCTCGAGTGCACCCTAAGCAAAGGGTGGGTGAGATAGCCATGGGCTCCTATGAGGATCTTTTGAAACTTACGGATCCACTTTCTAGGAAAATGCATATGAAATCTTTTCGCATATAATCTCAGAGTGTTCTCAAGAATCCTGAAGCTCATATATGCACCTCAGGTTAAGAACTTCTATTTTTTAGCTTGTTCTTTGACAGAACAAAGTCAAAATTCTGTTGCGTATCATGTGAGGCTGTCTGTGATCTAGCCCCTGGTTTCCTCTCTAGTCTGATCTCCTGCTGCCTCTCATTTGCACTTCTCACAGGGGCAACATTCATTCTTTTGAAATTACCTGGCTGGGCACGGTGGCTCACGCGTGTAATCCCAGCACTTTGGGAGGCCAAGGTGGGCAAATCACCTGAGGTCAGGTGTTCGAGACCAGCCTGGCCAACATGGCGAAACCGTGTCTCTACTAAAAACACAAAAATTAGCCAGGTGTGGTGGTGGGCACCTATAATCCCAGCTACTCAGAAGGCTGAGGCAGGACAATCGCTTGACTTGGGAGGCAGAGGTTGCAGTGAGCCAAGATGGTGCCACTACACTCCAGCCTGGGCAACAGAGTGAGACTCCATCTCAAAAAAAAAATTTTTAATTTAAAAAAGAAATTACCTTAACTCATTATGCTGTTTCATACTTCTGCACATTTGTACATGTTCTTCTGTCTACTTAGAATGCTTCCTCACTGCCCAGGTGAACAACTCTGCAGCTCAAGCATCGGTTCAGAGAACCCTTCTCCAACTCATCCCCACTTGGCAATTCATTAAGTGAATAACTTCTGTTGTACTTTGATTTGCATGTAATACTTTCATCCTCGCATCTTTTATTTTTGATGCAATTGTCTGTCTTTCCCTACAAAACTATGAGTACCTTAAGGGTAGGGATTGTTTTATACATTCTTTTATACCACTTACCTTACCTTGTATAGTGTCTGATTATATAATAAGTGCTCAATTAATGTTGTCAGTAGAATATTGTTTGTAAAAAATGCTTCTCTTTGGAAGTAGCTGAAGTGGTGAAATGTTGATTAGTATGTAAGAATTTTATGTACTAATTTTACTTGAGGGATGCTTGACTGGTTCTTCAAGTAAATGTTGTGTCCTGAAAAGCTTAAATGTGAGTAGAAAAGCTAGAACAGTTGTTTGTTCCTCTCTGTTATAGAGCAGAAGCACTGAGTGAGCCTTTGACCAAGCCAGTTTGCAAAATCAGGTCAACAAATGTTAAGCCAAAGCCACCTCCAGTGAGAGCACATTTTCCCCTGGGAGCTAATCCCTTCCTCGAAAGACCTCAGTCATTCATAAGTCCACAGTCATGTGATGCACAAGGACAGAGATACACAGCAGAAGAAATAGAAGTACTCAGGTAAATAAGTTTACAATTATTTGTAATGAAGAATTTTATTAACGTCTGCAGAATTTTATTTTCATTAGGTTTGCTGAATTGTATTCAGATTTTTCCTATAGTGTATTGTGCTATTATTATGTAATTATACCATCATGTAGTCACAACTTGAAATAGTTAAAATTTTAGTTCTGATGTGTTTTATTATTTTCATTTGTATTTTTTGAGACGGAGTCTCACTCTGTTGTTCAGGCTGGAGTGCAGTGGTGTGATCTCGGCACACTGCAACCTCTGCCTCCTGGGCTCAAGCGATTCTCCTGCCTCAGCCTCCCAAGTAGCTGGGACTACAGGTGTGTGCCACCACACCTGACTAATTTTTTTTTTTTTTTTTTTTGGAGAGACAGGGTTTTATCATGTTGGCCAGGCTGCTGTCGAACTCCTGACCTCAGGTGATTTGCCTCCCTCAGCCTCCCAAAGTGCTGGGATTACAGGCGTGAGCCATGTGCCCAACTTTAGTTCCAATATATTTTCATATTAGCGTTTCTGCTAAACATAATACACTTTGCTGAAAATCTAGCATTCTGTGAAACTGAGCCACTAGAGGTTAAGGAGCAAAATGTGCTATAGCAGACCACTCTTAATCTAAGGAACTTTGTAACCAGAGCCCTAATGGGGGAAAGATGTTACTTTGAAATACGAGTCTAGGTGGTATGCTGGCAGCTCACTCCTGCAATCCCAGCATTTTGGGAGGCAGAGGGAGCAGATCACTTGAGCTCAGGAGTTCGAGACCAGCCTGGGCAACATGCCAAAACCCCATCTCTACTAAAAATACAAAAAATAGCTGGGTATGATGGTGTGCGCCTGTAATCCCAGCTACTTGCGAGGGTCACTTGAGCCCAGGGGGTGGAGATTGCAAAGCTGAGATCACGCCACTGCGCTCCAGCCTGGGCAACAGAGGGCGATCCTGTCTCAAAGAAAAAAAAATGCATATATATGTGTGTGTTTGTGTGTGTGTGTATAAAGTTTTGCTTTAAAAGGTTTTACATGCACCAAAAAGAAAAAAAGAATATATGACAGAAACCTCATTGCAAAGCCTAAACTATGTACCATATGGCTCTTTACAGAAAACATTTGCCAACCCCTCATCTAGGCAGCCAGCTTAGTGTGTCTGAAAGCAGTCTCAGAGGATATTAAAAATGTAAAACACGGCTACTCTGGGCACACTGCCTATGGAGTAGCCCTGCTTCACAAGGAGCAGTACAAAAAAAAATGAAATGTAAAACACAATAATGTGGAAATTCTTGATTGCTCTCTGAACCAGTGTAGATAGGGTAAGTCTCTGAGCCAGGGTGGCTTTTTTAAAGTGAGCACTGCAGAAAGTTCAGTCTGCTTAGAGCTGTGTAAGTCACGTAGGTGTTCATCTTTTTATTTTCTAACATTGAGCTGAAAGAGCTTCTGCCTAGGTAGCAGCCATCTGAGAGCATTCTTCTTTCCTTTCCTGCTGAAGATTTTAATTGTACTCCTGCTAATCTGTCCCTTTGTCTAGGAAAAATTGCCTGTGCACCAGCACAACAATGCAGGACAAAGAAGCATAGTTTTGAAGCTAAAAACTAAATTAATAACAGTCCAACACTTTCCCATATGCCACCTTCACATGTTTGAAATTCCGTACTACACCAAAACAACTCTGTATTCCACCTAACAAAATGCAGCTAGCCTTCATGCGAGTGAAAAGTTTTCATCATCTTTCCAAAATAAGGCTGTACATAGTCTCAACAATCCTTTCATCTATTCCTGGCTATATTAAGTAGTCCTCAGATTTCCTGACTATTGTTACCTAAAGACTAAATTCTGAAGTTACTCTCTGCAACTTCTTGTAAATAGAATAAGGGAGAGAAATAAATACAAAAAGGAAATAGTTAATATAGATAAACAAGAATATACACAAAACAAGGAGAATGCAAAGCTACTACAAACCTTATTTCTTTAATTTGTCAGTAAACCATAGCTGATATCTATGACACTTCCTTCCTCCACTACCCATTCCATATCCTCCTAACCAGAAAATGTGAAGAGCATATATTTCAGAATTGTAAATGTCATGTTTTTTTATTCCAAAATAACTTAAGCAATTTATTCCTCCCTTTAGGCTTAGGATAGAATTGGTTTTGTGTCTTGGTGTCAAGGACACTTTCATTACCTCTTGAATAGTCTTGTCTTCTTGTGGGTATTAGCCTTAAAAGAATATTCTTACTGATTTGAATTATTTTCTGATATTCAATTGTGTTATGAAAATATTGTCCAAAGATATATCAACAACATGAAGTTGTCAGTTTAATTTTAATATAGTATCATACCTTGTCATTTAAATTTTAAAGAGTTGAAATAAGATTGGCAATTAAGGTAAACTTGAACATTTAGGGGTTTTTTTCTCGTGTTTGATAGGACAACATCAAAAATAAATGGTATAGAATATGTTCCTTTCATGAATGTTGACCTGAGAGAACGTTTTGCCTATCCAATGCCTTTCTGGTAAGTAAGCACTGTTGCAGTTTTTAATTCCAATATTTTGACTTTTCAGTACTTTGACGTTCAATTTAATAGCCTTGAAATTAAAAATTTTAATAAACAAATTTGTTGGAATAGAGGAGTGGCTGTGGGAAAGGGGTAGGGCAACATAGCAAGAGCAGTTTTGATAATTATCCAGTCATGAGGACATGAGGATCTCCTTTTGCCTAATATTATTTCTGTAGTGTCTAGCACAGTACCTGCTGTAAAGTAAGTACTCAGTAAATATTTGTCCAAGCAGTGGTTGAATCACAACAGAAATTCTAACACTCAGTAAAAAAACTGAATGGAAAAGGGAAATGGAATGACATCATTGTTTACTAAGAAGATCCAATTCAAGCAAAGGCTATTTATGAGAGGATTAGTTAGCACAGCCTTCCAGGACAGTGGCAGCTTATGTCTACAACCTTAAAAATATTACTTGGTTCAGGACTCCGAGCTTCTAGTCATCATAAGGAAATCAAGAGTCAAAGATGTACATAATAAGGACACTCGTCAAAGCATCTGTTATAGCAAAAAATTATTGAAACAGACTAGCAATATGGGAATGATTAAAATGGTACATCTATACAGTCAAATATTATACTACTCAAAATAAGTCTTTAAAACGGTAGGAAAAAATGTTCCCATTACAGAAATTAAAAAGAAAATTATATAATATCCCAATTTTTTTTCTTTTTTTTTTTTTCTTTTTTTTGAGATAGGGTCTTACTCCTGTTGCCTAGGCTGGAGTGCAAAGATGTGATCATGACTCACTGCAGCCTTGACTTCTCAGGCTCAGATGATTCTCCCACCTCATCCTCCTAAATAGCTGGGACCACGGGCACACACCACCACGCCCTGCTAATTTTTGTATTTTTGGTAGAAACGAGATTTCACCATTCGGCCAGGCTGGTCTTGAACTCCTGACTTCAAGTGATCCATCTGCCTCGGCCTCCCAGAGTGCTGGGATTACAGATGTGAGCCACTGTGCCTGACCCTTATTTTTCTTTTCGTCTATTTATAGATGCATAGAAAAAGATGATATGGAGAAATATACCCAAATATTTACAGTGGTTATGTCTAGGTAACAAAATTGTATGATTTAACTTCTTTTAGTACTTTTTTATTTTTCAAAATTTCTCCAATGAGCGTGTTTATTATTAGAAAAAAAAAAAAGCTGGATGCTTACTATATAGAATATGAAGGCTCTGTGAAGAACAAAAGGGCTGCTGTTTATTTTCTACTCTTTTGCTGTTCTTGAATGACCAAGGGTTAGGTATCACAAAGCCAGTTAACGTATTTTTTTCACTCAGGCAGCTGTGTGATGCTAGTAACTGATTGGGATCAAAGGAATTTTTATATCTGAGAAACTTTGCAGCATTAATGTTCAGGGCAAGATTCTAGAGCCAGACTTTCTAGTCTCAAATCTTGTGTAACACTGGGCAATTTGTTAAATCTGTCTCAGTTTCTTGCCTGTAAAATGGGGATAATAATAGAAACTACCTCATAATGGTACTGTGAGTTAATAAAATGTAAAACCCTGAGAATGGTGCTGTTATGTAGCAAGCACTATATAATAAAGGTTAACTGCTAGAAAAATCATTTTGTTACTTAGTTATATAACAATTTGGCTGTATATTTCAAATACTTTAATGTTTTTTATACCTCTTTGACCAGTAATTTTACTTCAGGAATCCAGTTGTAAGGAACTATTTAGAGATATACTCAAAAATTCGTATGAAAGTGATTTATCATTGTTGTTACAATTGTGAAAATGAATCAGTTGTTCTAGTATCTCCTTGACAATATTCAAATAGAGATGTAAACTTATTTCTTTTTGCAACAAATTAAGGTAAATCATATTTGTAATGCTTATACAACGCAGTGTCCGTAAGAAAAATGTTATGTAGCCATAAACAATCAAGTTTTCAAGGAATGTGATAATACAGGAAAATGCACATAATTGGAAAAGTAAAATGTGTAGCCACACAGACTGCCTTAATTTAGGTAGAGCACTTGTCACAGTTGGAATTTTTCTTTTTTTTTTTTCTTTAAGGTGTTTACTTGCTTAATGCTTGTCTACTATTCTGGCATATAAACTCCATAAGAACAGAGACCATGTCTGTTTTAATTAAGTTGCACCCCAGTGCCTACCACAGTATCTGGTGTATAGTAGATACTCAATAAATAGTTCTTGAAGTAGTTAAATTGGGAGAAAAACAAGAATAAATACTAAAATTACTATTCTAAGTGGCAAGATATTTTCTTATTTTTTAGATTATTTTACTGTAGGAATAATCAGAAGAAAAAGCAACAGTAAATGTTTTTAAGTTGGGATAACAGATTGTCAGGAAAAGGCTCCAGAATTTATTAATGGTTTTCTTGCACTAGAGAGATTGAATTATTTTTTTAGAATTGTTTCTATTCTGGTCATGTATTTTAAAATTATAAAATAATCATTATTGAATAAATATTTTAATTGTAAAATTTTTTTATTTTTTGAGGTGGAGTCTCACTCTGTCACTCAGGCTAGAGTGCAGTGGTGCGATCTCAGCTCACTGCAACCTCTGCCTCCCAGGTTCAAGAGATTCTCCTGCCTCCGCCTCCCAAGGAACTGGGATTACAGGCGCCCACCACACACCTGACTAATTTTGTATTTTTGGTAGAGAATGGGTTTCACCATGTTGTCTAGACTGGTCTCGAACTCCTCACCTCAAGTGATCTGCCCACCTCAGCCTCCCTAAGTGCTGGGACTACAGGCATGAGCCACCGCACCTGGCTGTAAAATATTTTAATATCTTTAAGTTCTAAGGAAAAAAAACCTTGAATTTAATAATCCTCTGGTGACTTGAGAGAACAAATATTATGGAATCTTGGATTTATGCTGAAATATGATTCATATGACAGGTTAATAATAGGTTATGAATTTGAATTTGCCTTAATTTTTTCTCCTCAAAATTTTTGACAGCTGTCTTCAAACTCTTCTGAATTCAGTTAGCTCACTTTCTGTTTACAGTTAGCTCCTGATATACAGGTACCAAAATGTTACCTGGAATACTAGTGGTTCTGTGAGATGATAATAAAAAATGTTTGAGATATGTTATATGCCATATTCTACTCTAAGACATTACAATAAACATTGGCTTATTAAAAGTCTAGAGGTGCCCTTCAATGAAAAAACTAATACTTTAACCAGGAGTTTGTAGGTCATACTTGACCACAAAATCCTCTTTTCTCCCAGTATCTGTCAGCATTCTTTGAAGAAAAAAAAAGTTATGTCTATGCCAGTTTGCATATTATATGCTTTCTATTACTAAGAGATCTTTTGAAAACCAAGGATTTGTTGCTCCTGCTCTAGAAAGGGTTTGGGGATGGTTGGGCCTGGTGGCTCATGTCTGTAATACCAGCACTCTGGTATTTACTTCAGAAAGGCTGGTATCAGCTTTGGCTGGAGGATTGTTTAGATCCGGAAGTTCTAGACCAGCCTGGGCAACATATGGAGACCTCAACAAAAAAAAAAAAAAAAAAAAAAAGAGATTTAGGGAAGAGGGGAAAGGTAGATGTTTCCCCTTGGTGTACACATCAGTTTTAGAGAAATACTGTAACACACAGTGAGTAGAGGGTAATGGATAAGAATGGTGGATTTGGCACCAGAGACCTGGATTCAGATGCCAGTTCTGCTATTTCTTAGGTGTCTGACCTTGGTAAGTCATTAATCACTTTAAGCTATTTCCAAAAATAATTCCTTTAATAGAATTGTTTTAAGAATTAAGTAGATTATGTATATCTGGCACGTGGTTAGTATTCATTCACTAAATTAGCTGCACTCATTATTAGCCTTGCCAATTGGAGTTTGTAAAGAACCAGCTTTGAATCTTTAGCTTCCTAGGTCCTTTTGAATGAATCAGCTTGTACTGTTGTTAATGGTTTCATTTTATTGCTGAATTTCTTAAATACAGTTATGCTAAATTTAAAAAATTACATTCTTAAATATAAATGAATATAAGATGTTCTTCTGTTTTCAATTATTTAGGTATATTTTTTGATTGGAGGAGATGATCAGGTTGACTGGACTCTATAAAGAGCCAGATTTGACCAGAAGGTTATTTTAGGATGATATAGTACTGCTATAATCACTAGACCAAAAAAAAAAAAAAAATTCTCTAGGAAATTTAATTTTGACTTTGAGTCATCTCTTAAGATTAATTTTTTTATTTTAATTTTTATTATTACCTCAGTGATAGATGGGGCAAGCTACCGTTATCACCTAAACAGAAAACTACATTTTCCAAGTGGGTACGACCAGAAGACCTCACCAACAATCCTACAATGATATATACTGTGTCCAGTTTTAGCATAAAGCAGGTGAGCATTTATTTTGTATGATTTTATAGAAAAGTCAGCATTTTAAAGTAATTTGTGTATAGATTTGAGTTTTTTCTTAGATTTTTATTATATATTCAGGCACACAAGTGTAATTGGAAAAATTGTTCATTCTACACATTTTGACTGAAACATGCTGAGATAATATAAATATAAATCACTGTTTTGAGTGATTACAGATTTTTATGTGGACCCTGTTTATCATTGTGTACCTGTAAATGCAAAACTTGAGAATCTGAATTTCACCTTTGATAAAGGATAGCAATAGAAGGATATTTAATTATTTGAGTAATTATTCAAAATCAATTTTTTTGAAATACATTATTTAATTTTTTGTAGGATTTATTAGAATAAAATGTATGAGTCGGCAGTATTGTGTTTCTATTTGTTACTTTCCTGTTCAAATAATAGCCGAGAAAATATTTAGTACACATTGTAACACTATTCAAAATAACAAAAACATGGAATCAACCTAAATGCCCATCAGTGACAGATTGGATGAAGAAAATGTGGTACATATACACCATGGAATACTATGCAGCCATAAGAGAACGAGATGTCTTTTGTAGGAACATGGATGGAGCTGGAGGCCATTATCCTTAGCATACTAACGCAGAACAGAAAACCAAATACTGAATGTTCTCACTTATAAGTGGGAGCTAAATTATGAGAACAGCTTAAAAGAAAGGAACAGCAGACACTGGGTTCTACTTGAGCATGGAGGATAGGAGGAGGGAGAGGAGCAGAAAAAATAACTGTTGGGTACTGGGCTAATAGCTGGGTGTTGAGATAATATGTACAACAAACACCTGTGACACAAGTTCACCTGTTACCTTCCACGTGTACTCTGAACCTAAAGTAAAAGTTTTAAAAAAAGATATTTAGTATAAAAAGTAGATACTTGGGGCAATGTACATATATTGCGGTAATGTTGAAATCACATGAATGAATATGAATATGTTAATTATTATTAACAGACAATAGTATCGGATTGCTCCTTTGTGGCATCACTGGCCATCAGTGCAGCTTATGAAAGACGTTTTAATAAGAAGTTAATTACCAGGTAAAAATGTGTCTCTACCTCTTTTTGTGTTGTAATTGTCCCTTAACTAGAAATTTAAAACTTAAGCCTTATCTGTATAGAAAGGGGAGAGGGCATATTGTTCAGAATATGGCCCTTCTGTAGAAATTAAGCAGATGATTTATGAATGTGGAAAGATAGGCTAAAACAGTCTAAGAACCTATACACATGTAGTTAATATATATGGAATTAATATGTTTTGAAATAAATGAAATTGATCAGAGTAAAATCATGTCATATTGATAATACTTTATAGTTGGACTGTTAAGTGAAGTAGTCACTAGCCACATGTGGCTATAGACACTTGAAATGGATTAATCTGAATTAAGATGAGATGTACTGCAAGTGTAGAATGCATGAGATTTTGAAAACTTAGAACAAAAAAATGCAAAATTGCAAAATATCTCAAATTTTTGTGTTGATTATATGTTAAAATCATATTTTGATTTGTGATTAAATAAAACATTAAAATTGGTTTTACTTTTTTTTTTCTTTTTCTTTTTTTTTTGAGACGGAGTTTCGCTCTCGTTGCCCAGGCTGGAGTGCAATGGCACGATCTCGGCTCACCACAACCTCCGCCTACTGGGTTCAAGCGATTCTCCTACCTCAGCCTCCTGAGTAGCCGGGACTACGTTTTACCTTTTTAACTTTTAATGTGGTTACTGGAAAATATAACATATTTCTGTTGGCTTGAACTGCTTTAGAATGTATTAAAATGTTTCAGAAATACTTTTTCGGTTTTTAAAAGATACATTAACTTAAAATCGTTCATTGCAAAAAGTAAGCATTATAATTTTTTCATTCAACTTTTCCTGAGTGGTTTTTGTGTGTTAAGTGCTAAGAGTACAAAGATGAATTAGATGCAGTCCTTAGTTTCAACTATTTGCCATATAAGTGGTCCAAATGTATTTTAAAAGAAAATTGATACTGGTAGTTATTGAAGTATGTTATTGTATAATTTTATGTAACTTTATGTCAAATTGTATCTACTTGTCTTAGTTGTGGTTAATTGAAGCCCTCTTTACTTCTTAGGGCCAGTGATAAAAGATTATTTTAACTGGCTTAAATATATACACTTAATAGATGATTTATTAGGGTATATAAGTTAACATTGAGCACTTTTCAGAATATTTTGAAATTTATGTCCACTTTGTGATCTCAGAAAATTATTTACTAACAGTAAATAAGCACTTTGATTAGGGTGTAGTTCATTTTCTAGGCCTATTGTAGGAAAATATTCTCCTGTTTGTTTTTATGAAATTGCCAAGATGGTAGTATATGCCTGAATGAAATGTCCTGTATAGTAGTTGATATTGAATACTAATGTTGGTATTTTAATATTTATTTTTCTTACAAAAGCATAATTTACCCTCAAAACAAGGATGGCGAACCAGAGTACAATCCCTGTGGGAAGTACATGGTAAAACTTCACCTCAATGGTGTCCCAAGAAAGGTGAATAATTTCTCTCCCCACTCCCATCCCTTGTCTCTATCCCTTCCCTACCTTTTAATCTTGAGTGAAATCATTAAGAAACGTCATCTATTTAAACACTTTAAAAGTTAGAATCTGTCATACTATATATTACGACCAGTAGCATCATGTGTTAATAATTAAAAATTAATTAAAACCATGGCAAGTATAAACTTGTTTTTTAAATGGTTTTGAGAAAATGTATACAGTTTCAAAAAGTAACATTGAACTAAGGATTGCTAATGCTTAAAATAAATTTTCATCTGATAGTTCATGTGATTGTTTTGATTAAAAGGAAATCAGACAAACAATCTGTTAGATCAGAAGAGTGTATATGTAGTCATAACTTGAGATGTAACAAGCCTTTGAAATTATTTCCTTTTAAATATATATGCATAATTTTAATTTACACTAATTTCTTTAAGGAAGGACTCTGAACTCTGTTCCAAGGGCCTTGCATTGTTAAGGTTCTCCACCACCTGTCCGTGCTGAGATCCATGCAGCAACATCAGCATCACCTGGGAGCTTGTTAGTTTTTCAGAATTTCAGGCTTCGCCCCAGACTTACTGAATCAGAATCTGCATTTCACCTAGATTCCCTGGTGATCCAGTCTGAAAATCATTGCTCTGTAGTTCAGTAATACTCGAATTTTAGTATGCACAGAATCACCTGGCAGGTGATTATCTGTTATTAAAACACAGGTTTCTGGACCTTATGCCCAGAGTTTCTGATTCAGGAGGTCTGAGATGAGATCAAAATTTGCATTTCTAACAAGATCCCAGGATGCTGATGTTGTTGACTAGAACACTCTCTGAGAGCCATTTTACCTGATTACTTAGTAAAGAAAATTATTGAGAATAATTTTACTGAACTATAATTCTTGAACTCTAGTTTAAAGAATCTTTAAAGATGTATTGCATAATCTTCCTATTGGTATTAAATCAAAATTCTTCTTATCCTCATATCTCATAGGTCACTTTTTTTTTTTTTGAAACGGGGTCTCACTCTGTCACCCAGGCTGGAGTGCGGTAGCACAATCTTAGCTCATTGCAGCCTCTGCCTCCTGGGTTCAAGTGATTCTCCTGCCTCAGCCTCCCGAGTAGCTGGGATTACAGGCACCCACCACCGCTCCTGGCTAATTTTTTGTCTTTTTAGTAGAGACGGGGTTTCACCATGTTAGGCAGGATGATCTTGATCTCCTGGCCTCGTGGTCCACCCACCTCGGCCTCCCAAAGTGCTGGGATTACAGGCGTGAGCCACCGCGCCCAGCCTCAGATCACTTTTTAATATGAGTTAGATACTGTATCCGTGATTACTTCCTCTGTTACTTATGTGTATTTTCTAGCGGTAATGTTCTACTTTTACAACTACACATGAGTCTTTTTACAGGTTTAGGATAAAATGATAATAGTACTGTTATTTAATAGTGAGGCCCTTTTGTAATTATTTTAAATGTACATTTCTAGAATATCTCATATAGGTTGAGTATCCCTTATCTGAAATGCCTGGGACCAGAAGTGTTTTGCATTTTGGATTTTAACAGATTTTTGAATATTTGCAGAATACCTACAGGTTGAACATCTCTAATCTGAAAATCCAAAACACTCCAGTAAATATTTCCTTTGAGCATCATGTCAGTGATCAAGAAGTTTTGGATTTTGGAGCATTTCAAATTTTAGATTTTTTATTTCAGATGCTCAACCTTTTAATTGCAGTGACAGTTACATGACGTTTAATCAGTTGATTCAAGGTTATCTGACAGATCAGCTTATAAAATTGAAGGAAGACATCATATTAAAAAGAACATTTTGTAATCGGTATGATTCTGGAAACATTACCTTAATAGCCGTCAGCATATTGTGCCTTATATTTTATCAGTATGAAAGATGTGTTCTTGTGTCTTGATAGAAAGGATTTTAAGATATTTTGTGCACCTAACAAGGTTAATGTTCTTTTTCTCCAGGTGATAATTGATGACCAGTTACCAGTTGATCACAAGGGAGAATTGCTCTGTTCTTATTCCAACAACAAAAGTGAATTATGGGTTTCTCTCATAGAAAAAGCATACATGAAAGTCATGGGAGGATATGATTTTCCAGGATCCAACTCCGTAAGTAATAGATAAGACAATCCAGACATAGATTTATGCTATCTAATGTAACTATTTTAAATTTGAAAAATTCTAGATGGTCTTTTTGTTCGTAGGGAAAGAGATCAGATTATCAACCCCTGAAGAAGGATGACCAGTCCCCATATTATGGGGATATATGTATATTTTCTTGTGTATCTGGGAAAGCCTAAACCGTGTCTGCTTTTACGTTGGGATACAAGGCCAATTATAGATACAGTGTATCTTTCCATAGCAGTCTGTTTAGATCAAATGGATGTGTCATATTGTCATGTATATTTTTATTTGTAATTCAGGTTCAAAGAGTTACTTGTTTTATCCAACCTTAACAGAACTTAACCTGTAAGATTGAGATGTCTGCCAGTGACCTTTTGTTGCATGAGGTCAACTAGACTTGAGCCAGAAGGAAATTAGTCAGATTGGCATGACTTTAAATTCTTACAATAACCAGCCTGTGGCCTTAGAAAATGTATTTAACCTTTCTTAGCCTCTTCATATATCCATAATATAAGGATAATATCCACCTCTTGTCTTAAAGTCGTAAAGATGAAAATTGCATCTTTATTCCAACAGTAAAATGAAGTAACGTACGCAAATCACCCATCATTTGTAAGTGATTAGTTTCCCTGCCAAACCAGGTGTCCTTGACTTTTCCGGTTCTTTTTTTTATGCCCCCAGTTCTAATGCTAGGCAAAGAATATATAGGTCATAATTAAATGCAATAGGATGTTACAGTTTTTCTCTTCCCAGCCTATACTTTCAGTTGCTCTATCCTTCACATACTTTTAGTTTAGCTTTCTAATTGTTGCTTACTCAGTGAAGTTTAGGTAGAGAAAGAATGGGAATGTGTGTAAAACATGAGAAGCATCATTGCAAGAACTCACTAAAGGACTCGTGACTGCATCATTGAAGGAGTTTTTTCTGTTACGTGTCTTTTATCATATTCACCTGTAAAATAGTTTTTTATGCAGGAAGAGCAACAAAGATTGTAGGGAAAAATACGCATGTTCAAATTCAGGTAGGAATTTGAGTTAAATAAGAAATATATTACTGGTCGAAAACATCTACCTTCTGATTTATTTCTACCAAAATCATTGTGCCAAATCAGCAAGATATAATAGCTGCTCTGGGGATTTAAGAACTTGAAAATGACACTGGCAGTCCTGAAATGTGTTTCTGTTGCAGAATATTGATCTTCATGCACTGACTGGCTGGATACCAGAAAGAATTGCTATGCATTCAGATAGCCAAACTTTCAGTAAGGATAATTCTTTCAGAATGCTTTATCAAAGGTAAACATTTTTCTTTGTTTTATGTGTGTGGTAAATGTGGCCGTTTAAAAACATCATGCCAGCTGGGCGTGGTGGGTCACACCTGTAATCCCAG
Source organism: Mandrillus leucophaeus (assembly GCF_000951045.1). Classification (NCBI taxonomy): domain Eukaryota; kingdom Metazoa; phylum Chordata; class Mammalia; order Primates; family Cercopithecidae; genus Mandrillus; species Mandrillus leucophaeus. The sequence goes on along the minus strand of NW_012101876.1, from coordinate 4,118,479 downwards.
CACTTTGAGAGGCCAAGGCGGGCGGATCACCTGAAGTTGGGAGTTTGAGACCAGACTGACCAACATGGAGAAACCCCATCTCTACTAAAAATATAAAATGAGCCAGGTGTGGTGGTGGCACCTGTAATCCCAGCTACTCAGGAGGCTGAGGCAGGAAAATCGCTTGAACCCAGGAGGCAGAGGTTGTGGTGAGCAGAGATCGCACCATTGCACCCCAGCCTGGGCAATAAGAGCAAAATTCCATCTGAAAAATAAATAAAAATTTAAAAAATAAAAACATCACGGCTTATTTAGAATAGAGATTGCAGAAGCTGTTGTTTTTAGTTATTAAGGAAATTGTTTTTAAAATAGACTTCACATTTTATACTTCTTTTAGTCAGTCCTCAGTTATCTTCCCTTAATAGTTATAGTTAATCCAAATTGTAGATAGTCCAAAATATTTGAATATGTAATATGGAAAAATTATTTTAGATTTACTAATTAGTTACCAAGTTGAGGGAAAGTGTGAAAAGAGAAGTCTGAGAAGTTAAGCCTTAAATGGATAATCCGTATCCATTTAAGGGACTGGAAATTTGTCTAAACAGTAATACCTGTTCAGTTGCAAAACTAGAGAGCTCAATACCTTATTGGGAAATGCCTTTGGTATTTCATGTCTTTATTTTTGATTGTAAACCACTTGAAATTTAGCATTTGTTTTCCTTCTTTGGTAGGTTTCTACTTTGGAATTAAGTTGCCAGAAACTTTAAAAAAAAAAAAAAAAAAAAAAGAGAAATGTGATCATTTATTTTACATACTGTGCATAGAAATGTACTTCTTTTTGAAAATTCTTTGGGGGTGGGAACAGCCCATTTTCATGTAAGCCATTAGACTAAAAGATAAAATGGTGTGATCTTAGTATTACAAATGTGTTTTACTTTAATTAATTGTCTTTGGGGTTCATTCCAGATTTCACAAAGGAGATGTCCTCATCACTGCGTCAACTGGAATGATGACAGAAGCTGAAGGAGAGAAGTGGGGTCTGGTTCCCACACATGCATATGCTGTTTTGGATATTAGAGAGTTCAAGGTTTTGCCTTAAATTTTTTTCTTTTATTTTTCCTGTTGCATAAGACATTGCAGGGATCCCAGATAATTTATCAGACTTTTGAATACTGACAAATCAAGGTTAAAGTGGAGTTTATAAACCATTTCACCTACTACATTAAACAACTTGATCTCTACCATTGGAAATTATGAAATTAAAAGGTGGGAAAGGAAATCACAGGGATGGCATAGATACTGATGACAGAACAGAAACGCTGTTACACCTCTTTGTCTTTTCCATAAAACCAGCAGTTTTGAGGTGGAATATATAGCTCCCAAGATTCCACACTGCGTCTTGGTGTTTGGATCAATCACATTGTTAAGCTCTAAAGCAGTGGTCGCCAACCTTTTTGACATCAGGGATCCGTTTTGTGGAAGACAGTTTTTCCACAGACGGAGGGGTGGGTGGGAGCATGGTTTTAGGATAAAACTGTTTATCGCAGATCATCAGGCATTAGATTCTCATAAGGAGAACACAGCCTAGCTCCCTCACATGCACAGTTCACAATAAGGTTCACACTCCTATGAGAATCTAATGCCACACTGATCTGACAGGAGGCAGAGCTCAGGCTGTAATGCTCACTTGCCCACTGCTCACCTCCTGCTGTGCGGCCCAGTTCCTAAGAGGCCATGGGCCAGTACCCATAGTAGACACTAAATAAATACTTATGAAAGTGGGCCAGGCATGGTGGCTTATATTTGTAATCCCAATACTTTGGTAAGCTGATACAGAAGGATTTCTTGAGGCCAGGAGTTGAAGACCAGCCTGGGCAACATAGTAAGACCCCATCTCTCCAAAAAATTTAAAAATTAGCTGGGCATGGTGGCATATGTCTGTAATTCCAGCTGCTGAAGAGACTGAGGTGGGAAGATTGCTTGAGCACAGAAGATCAAGGCTGTGTTGAGCCTTGATCACACCACTGCACTTCAGCCAGAGTGATAGAGACCCTGTCTGAAAAAATAAAAAATTGTGAAAGAGGAAGAAAATAGGAAGATAGCTGGGCATAAGATACATGCCATTGTGTTTGTGTGAGCAAGTATTTTTCTTCCTAGAAGCCCTTGCATGCTGTCAGGCCTTTCAGACAGACCCTATTTCTGCAATATCCGGTTAGAATATTTGACTTCATTACTTCTGAGGTTGTTGTTATTTTTAACTGAAAAATGGATTGGTTCTATGGATTAGAAAATACAAAGATTATTAAAGAAGTACTATTTCTTAATGAAGGACCCTTAATACCAGAACGAATAGAAGTAGTGATCAGTCAGCAATAACAGAACACTACTATGTGTTAATTAGAGTTGTTTGCTTATGTATGGCACATGGAATTACAGTCACGTGTTGCTTACTGATGAGTATACATTCTTTTTTTTTTTTTTTTTTT
>NW_012101876.1:4065636-4115911 GCF_000951045.1 Mandrillus leucophaeus | reverse complement strand
CCCGAGTAGATGGGACTACAGGCGCCCGCCACCTCGCCCGGCTAGTTTTTTGTATTTTTTAGTAGAGACGGGGTTTCACAGTGTTAGCCAGGATGGTCTCGATCTCCTGCCCTCGTGATCCGCCCGTCTCGGCCTCCCAAAGTGCTGGGATTACAGGCTTGAGCCACCGCGCCCGGCCGCAGTGATGAGTATACATTCTAAGGAATGCATCGTTAGGTGATTTTGTTGTGGCATGAATATCATAAAATGTGCTTACACAAACCTAGATGGTACAGCCTGCTATACACCCAAGCTCTGTGGTATAGCCTAGTACTCCTAGACTACAAACCTGTACAGCATGTTATTGTATTGAATAGTGTAGACAATTGTAACAGCTTGGTATTTGTATATCTAAACATAGAAAAATCACAGTAAAAAGACAGTATATAAGATTTTGTTAAATGATACACCTGTATAGAGCACTTACATGAATGGAGCTTGCAGGACTGGAAGTTGCTTTGGGTAAGTGAGTGACTGGTGAGTGAATGGGAAAGCCTAGGACATTGCTGTACACTCCTGTAGACTTTATGAACACTGGACATGTAGACTTTATAAAAATATTTTTTTCTTCAATAATGAATTGTTCTAAGCCAAATTCATCAGTGGTGGTTGTATACCAACTTTAGTGATACAAATGTTATTAATAAGTTCTGATTAACCCACTACCATCGGAGCAGCCCAATAAATTAACCTTGGCTTACTGTAATTTTTTACTTTATAAACTTTAAATTTTTTTTAACTTTCTGGCTCTGTAATAACAACTAGCTGAAAACACAAGCACATTGTAGAGCTGTACACAAATACTTCACATGAGCTTTTTTCTGTTAATTTTTTTTTAAGGCTGTTTTGTTAAAATCTGAAACATAAACACACACATTGGCCTAGGCCCACATGGGGGCAGGATCATCAGGATGTCACTTGGCAATAGAAGTTTTTCAGCTCCATTATAATCTTATGGAACCATTATGATACATGTAGTTCATCATTGTCTAACATTTCATTATATGGTGCATGACTGTATATGAATTATGAGGACAGTAGGGATGTATTGCACCATTATAAAATTTATAGTCTTGGAACTTTACAAATTAGCTGGTCAGTGTTGGACCCCCCAGCCATACTCTGTAGAATTGTTTCTTTAAAAGTGGCGTAAAAATTGACCACTTAAAGCAAAAAATATAAACATTATATGAAATTAGGTACACCAGTAAGGTTGGGTTTTTTTAGAATTGTAATTTGCCACAAATACCAGTCAAAACATTTTAAGTGGCTGGGCACCATGTCTCACCACCTGTAATCCTAGCACTTTGGGAGGCTGAGGCGAGAGGATTGCTTGAGGCCACGAGTTCAAGACCAGCCTGAGCAACATAGCAAGACCCCATCTCTGTAATAAATAATTTTTTAAAAAATTAGCTGGGCATGGTGGCACATGCCTGTAGTCCCAGCTACTTGGGAGGCTGAGGTAGGAGGATCACTTGAGCCAAAGGCTGCAGTGAGCCAAGATCACACCGTTGCACTCCAGCCTGGTTGGCACAGTGACACCCTGCCTCAAAAAATGTATATTTAAAGATTTTCTCCAGTACTGTTTTATTTAGATATATATTCAAGGAGTTTCCTAGGTGCATTATTTTTGTTTTTTATTTTTTGCTACTTACCTTTTGAAGTGTTTGTTTAATTTTGACTTTTTTTTTTGTTTTTTTTTTTGTTTTTTTTTTTTAAAGATGGAGTCTCGCCCTATTGCCCAGGCTGGAGTGCAGTGGCGTGGTCTCGGCTCATTGCAAGCTCCGCCTCCCAGGTTCATGCCATTCTCCTGCCTCAGCCTCCCGAGTAGCTGGGACTACAGGCACCCGCCACCATGCCCGGCCAATTTTTTGTGTTTTTAGTAGAGACAGGGTTTCACCATGTTAGCCAGGATAGTCTCGATCTCCTGACCTTGTGATCCTCCCGCCTCAGCCTCCCAAAGTGCTGGGATTACAGGTGGGAGCCACCGTGCCTGGCCAATTCCGACTTCTGTTTTAAAATATTTCCATATTTGATTCAAGCATTTATCTCTAGGACCTCTTTTTTGCAGAAAGACCTAATCTTGTACTATGACAGCTCTGCTTAGTATTATATCATTGGTGACTTTCTTCACTTAAGAGATTTTCAATATTTATTAATATTTGCATAAAAGTACTATCATTTTTGTTTGACTACCTCTAACCTGCTTGTGTATTCCAAGGCCTTCATTTTAGTCTCAGCGATTCTCTCTTTGGGTCATTTTTGTGTCTTTGAGGTGATGTTTCATAAATAGTCTACTATGGAAGTACAGCTCCACATCAGGGTGCTGACTTCAGTTCAGACAAGTGTTACAGAATTTCTGAAGCTGTCCAAGTCTTTTCCTTTGCTGCCACTTGGAAATAACTTTAGAAATTGGATGTTTCAGCAAAATCAAACTCTCTCTTTTTTTTTTAAGTTCTCTAGCATTCCTTCTTTTTAGGGCTGGTTCTCTACTGATCCCAACAAAATCTACAGCTATATCTTGGTGTCCTTGAATATCACTGATGCTGGGGGTCTGTCTCTGAAAAGCTTAGCAGCAATTTGCTCTCCTTTGTTAAGAGTCCTGAAATGAAGCAGATTACCTGCTTATGGAGAATTAAATTTTTTGAAAAGAAAGGAATTAGAGTTAACGTGTGGTGAGACACATATGGTGTAGAAGATATTGATGAAAGAAATTGTATTAATGAAGCTTCTAGGGAATATAGCCTAAGAGGAATGAGTCTTATGTCCAGAAATCACATACATCTACCCCCAGCCACAATTTGTCACCATTTAAAATAGCAAAAGGAATGTGTTGTGGTGGTTGTTTAGATGTCTCCCAAACAGTTTGATTTATGATATCATTTAAAAAAGTACACAATTTCCTAAGGTGACTGCTTGCAGTAAGACAAATACTATTTTTGATTTACCACCTCTTTTGTTTTCCTGAATCAATGTATTCAATTCTGTAGACATGCCTGGTATTGATGGAAAATCTGAAGAGGGATGATAGTGTTACCATTTCAAGGAGTTAATTATTTCATTGGGGAGACAAGATGACTACATTTGTAGGAAACAATATAAGATAGGATACTATTTGTTTTAAACTAATGTAATACAGATTGTTAGCACTATGAAGTTTGGAGAAGAGAAAAAAGAAAGAAATTACTAAATGCTAGGTACTTTATGTTAATTCCATTTGATCTTCACAGCCATCTTCTAGGGACACATCATAATCTTCATTTTACATATGAGTCAGTCAGTGTTCAGAGAGGGTAAATGACCCACCCAAATAACTGAAATTTGGTCCCATTTTATTCTGACCCCAAAGTCCATGTTCTTTTCTCTTTTCTTCACCGTATCTGTCTGCACTGAAAAGAAAGGATAGCTAAAGGGATCAAAGAGGGCCTTTCAGAAAAAGGGAACAGCATGAGCAAATGCCTCTAGAGGCAAAATTGAATAAAGATTTTATTGCATTCTGAAAGGAAAAACTAGATTAGAGCCAAAGATACATGGAGTATACATACTGGAAAATAAAGTCGGGCCAGAGTAGAGTGAGCTTTGAAAAGGCAGAAAATACTTCATGCTCTAAGGCAGTACTGTCTATTAGAACTCCTGCAATGATAGAAATTTTCTTTATCTGGGCTGCCCAGTGAATTTGCTACTAGCTACCTGTGGTCATTTAACATTTGAAATGTGGCTGCTGTGACTAAGAAACTGATTTTTGAATTTTATATAATTTTAACTACATGCAGTGAAAGACTACACTATTAGCTCTAGGGAGTCAGTAGCCATTTACAGTTTTTGATTGATGTATGACCTGGTGAAAGTGTTAAAAATACTAATTTCAAGTTGATTTGAAGGGAAAAGAATTGATAAGTACTCAGTTCATCCTCTAATAAGAGAACTAATACGGTAAAAACTGTTTTGCAACTTAATGTTATCTCCTGTTTCTTTTGTACATAGGGGCTGCGATTTATCCAGTTGAAAAATCCTTGGAGTCATTTACGTTGGAAAGGAAGATACAGTGAAAATGATGTAAAAAACTGGACTCCAGAGTTGCAAAAGTATTTAAACTTTGATCCCCGAACAGCTCAGAAAATAGACAACGGTAAATATATCTTTTTAATTTTAATACCATTTATTCTTCGAAAAAACAAAAAAAAACATGTTTCAACAAGGCGAAAGATATGTAACTTACTTAAAATCATTTAGCATTAAGATTTTTTTAGATTAACAAAGATATTAATTTTCAGGAATATTTTGGATTTCCTGGGATGATCTGTGCCAGTATTATGATGTGATTTATTTGAGTTGGAATCCAGGTCTTTTTAAAGAATCAACGTGTATTCACAGGTAACTTTTTGCGCATTGCAGAGTATGCTTTAAAATAGCATCCACTTTCTTCACGTAAAAACACAATGGTGCCAGGCGCGGTGGCTCATGCCTGTAATCCCAGCACTTTGGGAGGCCAAGGTGGGCGGATTGGTTGAGCTCAGGAGTTCTAGACCAGGTTGGGCAACATGGCAAAACCTCATCTCTACAAAAAATACAAGAACTAGTCGGGCATTGTGGTGCACACCTGTAGTCCCAGCTATTCAGGAGGCTGAGGTCAGCAGATCGCTCAAGCCTGGGAGGTGGAGGTTGCAGTGAGCCAAGATCACGCCACTGCGCTCCAGCCTGGACAACAGAGCAAGACTCTGTCTCAAAAAAATAAATAAAAATCGGAATGGTTAATTTAGGAAGACTAGCATTCCATCTCTTTTTGTCATGCCCACACTGACTATCTTGTTAATAGTTGTTTTCTTTCCATGCTTCCTGGTTGTGCCAAAAAATTTAAAAACAGTAAAACAAAACCAAAAACTCAGATAGCTTAATTCACTTTTTGAAATAGTGTTATATTTTAGCTCTATGAGAAATTTAATTACAACCTTCTTTGTTGACTTTATCTTTTAGTACTTGGGATGCTAAGCAAGGACCTGTGAAAGATGCCTATAGCCTGGCCAACAACCCCCAGTACAAACTGGAGGTGCAGTGTCCACAGGGGGGCGCTGCAGTTTGGGTTTTGCTTAGTAGACACATAACAGACAAGGTACTGATACCCTTCTAATGATATCCCATACAGAAATTTTTTAAATATAGTTAGAACATTGTGAAAGACATACGTAAACACCAGCCTGTTTAATTAGGTGCCCAGAGAATAGTGTTTTCTCCGACAAATGAGTATTTTCCTCTAAGGAAATTTGTATTTTATAATTATACACTTAAATCTTGTTCAAAAGTCATCTCTGAAGAAAACTATGAGGGAGTTTATGCTTTTTAAAAGTGAGGGTTTGGGGGTTGATCATGTATAGTTTACATCTTAATATTAACATTAAAATATGCTGAAGGGAGTTTGGAAATGTTAAATCATTAGTCTTGATTCTGTAAAGGTTAACCATAAGCTTAATAGCCTCCGAATCTTATTTACTATATTACTTCATACATTGTGGTCATCTGTTAAAATGACAATTTAATTCAGAAAAACAATGTTTCTCGTAGCACTAAATAGCTGAGAAAAATGCTCTTAAAATTAGAGGTATTTTAACTTTAAAGAGCATTTTTTGTGGAGAGATTTAAAAAGAAAATAAATAGCATTTTCAAACCATTTTCTAACCACATTGGATTCTTTGTGATTTTAGGATGATTTTGCGAATAATCGAGAATTTATCACAATGGTTGTCTACAAGACTGATGGGAAAAAAGTTTATTACCCAGGTATGTTTAGTAGCCCAGCAAACATTAAAGTAAACATACATAAGATTTTATTTATATGATTAAGTTGAAAAATGACACATTTTATGTAGATAATATAGAGAAATAATTATGTTGATAGACTCATAGAAACCACTCAAGCAGATGGGTATTTACACTGTTCTGTGTTTTGTTTTGATTTAATTTAGAGACTCCAAGGTGGGGAGATTTCCATATTCTCACACATGGCTGTCAGAATTTTATTTCTGAAACTTAAGTGATGTCTTTTACTCTAATCAAATGTATTCTGTAGTTTTCCCTGAACTCCTGGATAAAATCTAAGCTCTTTAGCATGATATATAAGGCTTTTTATATTCCAGCCTTAATCTACTTGCCCGCCTTTATTTCATGCCCCAGCTTCTCACAGTTGAGATAGTTGCTACTCCAGAATACACCGTGCCCTTGTTGCCTTTTTTCACATGGTTTCTTCTCTCAAGAATCTCTCCTCCCACCTTTTACCCACATATTCCTGTCTCCCTATTTGGCTTCATGCGCGTAGTTAAGGTCCAGCCCAAATACCATTCCTTCCACTGGGCACCTGAGATATTTAACACATTGTATTGAAACCACTTTGCTTTCACATTTTTAAAAAATGTGTATCACTTAGTGAGATAAACTGTCCTAAGGCTGTGGAGAATAGTGATGAACTAAACAGGATTGTTTTCATAGAGTTTATGTTCTAGTTGGGGAGACAGTTAGTAAGCAAAACATCAAGTATTGATACACATATGTAAAAAAGGGGTATGTGAGTGAGTGGGTTGGTTGCTTTTGGTGGGTGGTCATAGAAGACCTCTTTGAGCGGGATTGAGAAGAGCTATGAATAACAAAAAAAGGAACCAGTTGTGCAAAGAAATCAAGGGAAAAGCACTACAGGCAGAGGGAACAGCAAGTACAAGGACCTTACAGTGAGAAAAGATGGTGTCTTTTTGGAACAGAGAACAGGCCAATTGCCTGGATAGGTGTGGTATCAAAAGAAGTCAGAAAGATTTGCAGAGGTCAGATCACATGAGGTTCTGTACACCACTGGCAGGGGTTCGGAGGGTCTTTGGCTTGTCATAATCAGGAAAATGGCGTTTCCTGGCTCCAAATGGAGATGCCAGTTAGGCTGTTGGATTTTTGAATCAAGTTCTGGAGTAAGGGTAGAGATACAGATAGGGGAGTCAGGAGCATATAGATGGAATTTGAAGATGGGACTGTATAAATCACCTGTGAAGAGAGTGGTGGGTACAGAGATTAACATGCAGGATCTGACCTTGGACTCTCAGACACCTTGAGGTGGAGCAGAGGAAAAGGTACCACAAAAGAATTCGAACAGAGGGCTTGATGAAACAGTGAGGTTTCACATAACCAAAGCAAAGAACATTTTTCAGGAGAGAAAGAAAGGAAAACTGCATCTATTGATGTTTGAGAAATCAAATGAGATTAGGTGAGAGAAGAAACTATTGTGGGAACTAGATGATAAGAACTTATGAACACAAAGAAAGAAACAACAGACACTGAGGTCTACTTGAAGTAGGGGGAGGGTGGGAGGAGGGAGAAGAATAGAAAAGATAACTATTGGGTCCTGGCTTAATACCCAGGTGATGAAATAATATGTACAACAAACCCCCATGACACGTGTTTACCTTTGTAACAAACATTCACGTGTACCCCTAAACCTAAAATAAAAATTAAAGAGAAGAAACTATTGGACTTAGCATTGTGGCAGTCATTGTTGACCTTGATAAGAACAGGCTTAGTGGAGAGGTGGAGATAGAAGACCAATTGGATTGGTTTTAAAAGAGACTATGATGTAAGGAAGCAATTGTTGACAGTTCTTGCAAGAAAGTTGTGCAGAGAAATGGGCAGTGATGGGAAGATGTGATCAGAAGTGGTTTAAGCCTTACTTTGTTTAATCATAGGGAAGTATGGCATTCTTCCCTATTACACTGTGTTGGTGGCAGGCACTGAGTCATACTAGTCAATATCCCTAGGTACTGGAATGGGCATGGCACATAGTAGGTCCAGTGACAACTGTCAAGTTACACTAGCCAAGCTTTCCTTTTTTTAAAATAATGCTCCATCTTATGTAGAGTGATTGTGCCTTTTCAGAATACTTTCATGTTTATCATTTTATTTTAATTAGAACACTGCAGTAAATAGGACAGGCCTTGTTCCCCATTTGACAGAAGAGTAAACTGAAACATGAAAAGGTTAAAAACCTTGTTCAAGATCCACATATGTGCCAATTCTTTACTCTTCTCACTAGATCACACCACCCCTAATCATTAGAGACTTATGACTTACTTGAGATACTAAAATGTTTAGTTTTTCTGATAGGTCCCATTATAAATATTCAGCATTCCTAAATAAGCTGAGACCATCGATCTTAACATATCATAATTGACATGCATAAAATTTTATTGTATCAGGCTTGACTGATGGGACTATCAAAGAAAAATAGGCAGCATTCTTTGTAATAACGAAATACTGAAAACAATCTGAATATCCAGATTTTCTTTTTTTTTTTTTTTTTTTTTTGAATATCCAGATTTTCTAAACCAGTTGGGGTGTAGATAAAATGTCATATTCATGTGATGGAATATTATACAGGCAGTTATAAGAAATAAACTATCTGTGTAGAACAACATAGCTCTTTTTAAAATGTTGAGTGAAAAATGAAAGATATAAGACATACACTATTTTTTTATATATACACTTATACCAGAAACAGTTATTTGTTCATTCACTTTTAGGAGTGGAATACTTTTGTATTCAGGTCTAAAAAGATGTTCACCAAATCCATCAGTAGAGGGGAATAAGATAAGGGTCATCGTTAAAAGAGACATTGTTTTATGAAAAAGCTAGAATGACCAAAAAAAAAGTTAATTTAAACCTGAGTAGTGGGGAATATATATTTTTACATACTTCTTTGTATTATTTTTAATTTCATCTCAAAAGAAAAATCCTGAGTTTAAAATCCTCTATGGGAGAAAAATGCAACACAGAACAAATAGTAGGAATTACTGAAATGCAACACAGAGCAAATAGCAAGTACTGTTACATCTCATTGAAAGTATTCAAAAAGATTATTTTTGCTTATTAGGAACTGTTTAATTTTAAAGGTTTCAAGTGAAATTATAATTCACTAATATCATTATGTTTTAAGGAGAGAATCAGTTAAGGAGATGTCCATCCAAGTAATTATTTTTCCTACATCAACCATAAAACTTCAAAAACTAAAGAAAGAAAAGTCTCCTTTTCTCTAAGCCTACTTGTTTGTTTGCAGCTGACCCACCTCCATACATTGATGGAATTCGAATTAACAGCCCTCATTATTTGACTAAGATAAAGCTGACCACACCTGGCACCCATACCTTTACATTAGTGGTTTCTCAATATGAAAAACAGAACACAATCCATTACACAGTTCGGGTAAGTAAAACCAACACACAGTGACAAAACACAGTAATATAAAGACGTAATGTGCTCCGCTTTGTAAGTGGGATTATCTGGAGAAAGTTTATTTCTGAAAATGTATTGCTCTCTATTTTTGTGCTTATTTTAATAGTAAATTACGCTTTCTGTAGAAAATAATACATTTGAAAAGAAATGTTTTTATTCTGAAAGAACATTTTTATTTTCATAATAATAGTTTAGCCCCACGGTAATATAGTATGTTGGACTAATACATTTCTTTTTTTTTTTTTTTTTTTTGAGACGGAGTCTTGCTCTGTCACCCAGGCTGGAGTGAGTGCATTAGTGCAATCTCAGCTCACTGCAGCCTCCACCTCCCGGGCTCAAGTAATTCTCCTGCCTCAGCCTCCTGGGTAGCTGGGACTACAGGTGCTGCCACCACGCCCAACTATTGTATTTTTTGTAGAGATGGGATGTCACCATGTTGGCCAGGCTGATCTCGAACTCCTAACCTCAAGTGATTCACCCACCTTGGCCTCCCAAAGTGCTGGGATTACTGGTGTCAGCCACTGCACCCAGCCAATACATTTCATTTTAAAGCAAGCAATAAAAACTTATTTAGCCTGTTTAATATTTGTATTGACTTGAAGAAGACTTTGAACTTAGTGAAAGAGAATCAGTCACTAGAAACATACTGCTCTGATCTAGTTAGGAAGGTCATTGTAATTTTCTTCTATATAGATTTGTTTGCTCTAGATAAGCAGCTCAATTTGAGTAGATTTTTAGTGATGAAAGGGACATTGGGAGCTGCTGCCACTGCTTCATTTTTCAGATGCAGAAACCACGGCCTGGAAAAATTGTAATTTGTCCTGAGTCATACACAGTTAGTAGCAGAGAAAGCCAAGACCACACCCCTAGCTTCTCAGTTCCCAGCTCATTAAACCTGACCTGATACTAGGCTGCCTGTAGAATCATGACTTGTATATGCCAACTGATTTTTTTAGTCTTCCAGTATATTCATGTATCACTTTGATGTTCTTGTAAGTGTAAAATTTATCAATACAGTCTTTTTTTTAATCTAGGTATATTCAGCATGCAGTTTTACTTTTTCAAAGATTCCTTCACCATACACCTTATCAAAACGGGTGAGAAGATTCATTTGGTTGTAATCTCAGCATTCTTTTAGAATTTTTAAATTCGCTTTCCCATTTCTCTGATTTTATTCTTTATATTTAGCAATTTATTATGAAATAAAGACATTCTGAGGCTTCACAGGAATATATGGGAAACGTAAGTGGCTTTCAATTTGGGTTGGAATACAAGATCTTCAGTGAGCAACGTCTGTGAAAAGAAAATTCAGAGAAAGAAGATGAATGCAAACTTTGGTTGTTAGAGAAGGCTGTGTGGATGAACCTTAAAAGTAGAATTTGAGATTAACTGCAGGGTAGGCTAGATGTGTAGAGGAAGATTCTATGGAAAATGCCTTGTAGAAAGAACAACTTGATTAGCGGCTAAGAGATGAAAATAGGGATTAGTGTAACAAAGCAGCCTGGCTGTCACCAGCAAATAAAGATGGGAAAGAGGAGTTGGAGCCACAGAGTAGAAAATTGCCTTTTTTTTTTTTTTTTTTTTTTTGGAGATGGAGTTTTGTCTTCAAGTGGAATTGAAGAATGAGATTTTGTTAACACTGAAACTTTGTTTTTATTAGATTAATGGAAAGTGGAGTGGTCAGAGTGCTGGGGGATGTGGAAATTTCCAAGAGACTCACAAAAATAACCCCATCTACCAATTCCATATAGAAAAGACTGGGCCATTACTGATTGAGCTACGAGGACCAAGGTTTGTGATGAGTAACTTGCTTAAATTAATGATGTTCTATTAAAAATGAACATTGTGTAACAAAGAAGTTTAAAAACCTAAGCATATATGGACATTGGATTTATAACAATGGCATTATAGTGGAGTGAGGAAAGGACAGTCTTTTCAATAAATGGTATGGAATAATTGAGTATCCATGTGTAAAAAGGGCAATTAGAACCCTGTTTCACATAAAATTCCAGGTGGATTACAAACCTAAATGTGAAAGGCAAAACAATACAGCATCTAGACGATAATGCAGGAAATGTTTTAACCTCAAGAAAGGAAAGATTTCTTAAGACAAAGAGCATGTTAAAATATTTGTAAATATGCTACTTTGATAAGAAAAAAATCTGCAGTTTTTAAAAAATAAAAACATGTCATAAAGGGGGCAATCCAGATGGCCAGTAAACCATTGTAATAGCCAGAAATTGGAAACAAATGTTCATTGACATTTACGATTATAATATAGTCATATGATAGAGTCCTGATATAACAATGGAAATAAATTACAGCTATACACAACATAATGGATAAGTCATAATGGATACGTCTTAAAAGCTATATGTACAGAATATATACCATGTGATTCTACTTCCGTGAAGTCAAGAACAGGCAAAACTAAAAGACTGTCATTTAAGGATGCACAGTAAGGTTGTAAAACTATAAAGCAGAGCGAGAGAGTTAGTACTATAAAAGCTCTGTGAGGGGACAGGAGTTGCAGTTAGGAATATACAGGGAATTCTGTGGTGCTGAGAGGATTTGTTGATCTGGGTGGTGGTTACCCAGGAAAGGACAGTCTTTTCAATAAATGGTATGGAATAATTGAGTATCCATGTGTAAAAAGGGTAATTAGAACCCTGTTTCACATCAATTTGCAGGGAGGAGACAGATGGGGAAGCTGAGGCGTTTATTCACTTTGCAAATGATTTATTAAGCTGTATATATGTTTTACTTAAGTGTTATATTTCATAGTTTTAAAAGGTTTAAAAAACATAGAGAATACAGCCTGGGCATGGTGGCTCACACCTGTAATCCCAGCACTTTGGAAGGCCAAGACAGGAGGATCGAGTTCAGGAGTTCAAGACCAGCCTGAGCAACATGGCAAGACCTCATTTCTGCAAAAATTTTTTGAAAAATTTAGCCAGGCATGGTGGCATGTGCTTGTATAATCCCAGCTACTTGAGAGGCTGAGGTGAGAGGATGGCTTGAGCCCAGGAGGCAGAGGTTGCAGTGATCCCAGATGATGCCACTGCACTCCAGCCTGGTCGACAGAGCAAGACCCTGTCTCATATAACAACCACCAAAAAAAAACCAATACAAATAAAAACAAAACTACCTTCTAAATAGGATTGGGCTTAATTTTGCTTTTCTTACAAACTAATCCAGCAGCAGTTAATAACCCAAAATATGAAGATAGGATTAAACTATTTTTCCACAAGAAAGTCATTTTTAAAACCCCTACCAGTTTGATAGGTGAAATAGGTAAATAAACCTACTTGCTCTTTTGTACTTAATTTCTAGATGGATTGAACATGTAACAATGTTTGTTACAATATTGTTTATTTATTGCCTATTCATGTTTCTTGCCCATAGAGTTATCTTTTTTTTTAATTGTAAGCATGAATAAGATAAGGGTATTAACTCCTTCACATATTTGCAGATATTTTTCTCAGATTGTCATTTTTCTCCCACATAGAAAAGCATTTCATTTTAAAATAATGAAATCTGTCTTCTGGTTTCCTTTTGCTGTGGACAGGAACTTTCACCACATTATCAAATTAATTTTCACCGTATTCTGATTATTTTATGGTTTAATTTTTTTGCATTTAAAAAATTCATATGAATATATTTTTATATTTGGTATAAAATACAATTTAACAGTTTTTTTCTAAATTTTGTGTTACCTCATCACCATCTAAATGAATCTTTCTTTACTGATTTGGGATGCCATGTTTATCGTGTGCTAAATACTTCTGTAAATTCAGATTTTCTTTCAGGGCTTCCTTTCCCATAGGCCTTCCCATTTGTTACAATAACAATTTTTTTCTTTCTTTCTTTTTTTTTTTTTTTGAGACAGAGTCTCACTCTGTCACCAGGCTGGAGTGCAGTGGTGCAATCTTGGCTCACTGCAACGTCCGCCTGCTGGGTTCAAGCGATTCTCCTGCCTCAGCCTCCCAAGTAGCTGAGACTACAGGCGCGCACCACCATGCCCAGCTAATTTTCGTATTTTTGGTAGAGATGGGATTTCACCGTGTTGGCCAGGATGGTCTTGATCTCTTGACCTTGTGATCCACCCACCTCTGCCTCCCAAAGTGCTGGGATTACAGGCATGAGCCACCACGCCCAGCCAACGACAATATTTTTAATTATTCCCTGTGGCCAGGCACAGTGGCTCAAGGCTGTAATCCCAGCACTTTGGGAGGCCAAGGCAGGAGGATAGCTTGAGCCCAGAAATTCCAGACCAGCCTGGGCAGCATAAGGCGACCCCCTGTCTCCAAAAAAAAAAGAAATTAGCCAGATATGGTGGTACATACCCATAGTCCCAGGTCCTGAGGAGGCTATGGTGGGAGAATCGCAAGTCCAGGAGGGCAAGGCTGCAGTGAGCCATGATTGCTCCACTGTACTCCAGTGTGGGTGACAGTGAGACCCTGTCTCAGGAAAAAAAAAAAAAAAAAGGTCGGGTGCAGTGGCTCACGCCTGTAATCCCAGTATTTTGGAAGGCCGAGGCTGGTGGATCAACTGAGGTCGAGTTTGAGACCAGCCTGGCCAACATGATGAAACTCTGTCACTATTAAAAATACAAAAAAATTTAGCCAGGTACAGTGGCATACCCCTGTAGTCCCAGCTACTCAGAAGGCTGAGGCAGGAGAATCACTTGAACCCAGGAGGCGGAGGTTGCAGTGAGCCAAGATCGCGCCTCTGCACTCCAGCCTGGGCAGCAGAGCGAGACTCCGTCTCAGAAAAATAAAATATTTCCCGGGGAGCCCATGGTAAAAATACAGTCTCTCTTAAAGTAAGTTTAATCCAGTGTTAATTTTTAAGGCTTCAACTGAAATATATAAATGGTGTGTTACATGATCACAAATAGAGTGCATGTGTTTCTACTGAAACTTCAGAAACATAATATGACATCGACACTTCAGATATAGTTATTTTAAATCACATGTTTGAGACTATATATTAATACAGTAATTCTGTTCATTTTAAATGCTAGGCAATATAGCGTTGGATTTGAGGTTGTAACCGTTTCTACTGTAGGAGATCCTGGTCCCCATGGCTTTCTGAGGAAATCTAGTGGTGACTATAGGTAATGTTGGCATTTTTGTTGTATCTATTTTATACTTTACTTTTTGTGGCATCATCTTCTATGAACTTTATTCTCATTTTCTCTAAATATAGGTGTGGGTTTTGCTACCTGGAATTAGAAAATATACCTTCTGGGATCTTCAATATCATTCCTAGCACCTTTTTGCCTAAACAAGAAGGACCTTTCTTCTTGGACTTTAATAGCATTATCCCCATCAAGATCACACAACTTCAGTGATGGAGAAATCTCGTTACTGGCTTTTATACTTAACCAAACATCAGTTCTTCAAATAAGGACACAAATCTTCAGGACAGTAAGCAGAACAATCAGAATGAAATTAAATATCTAAAAACACATTACAGTGGAATCTGGTGCTTGTCAGGGTGTTTGGTAAGAACTGTATATAGTCAGAATTACCTAAATCACTTAGAGGTACCGTTTACATGGTTTTGTGTATATAGAGTTGGCTAGCATTTTAGGGGCCATTTTGTATAAAAAGTGCATATGATTAAGATTAGACTTAGTCATCACTGTGAGATGCCTTTGCTAAGAGGATAAAGGAACTGAGACCAGATGAGAAAAAGGATATAGATTCCTTGAGTGGAATAGTGGGCTAGATTAATATACTGAAATATTTCCATTGTTTCCCTTTTTTGCAGAGCATGTGGACATTAAACCTGCTTGATTCTACTATACATCTTGGGCAACTAATTACCAAATGAATTGTGCCACCATAATTGATTTTAATTTTGCATTATTTATTATTTTAAAATGTTGCCCAGTTGTTATGAAAGAATAAAGCTTTTAAATATAGACTACCTTAGCATGAAGATGCTCATGCCTAAGAACAAAAATTGTTGAGATTATCTCCCATTCAATCATGTAGCAAGAACTTAGAGAAATTCGCTACTGCGGTTTTTATTTTTAAAAAATAGTAATTGAGATATTGAAGACATTGCAATTTAGTTTGTATCGTCTTTTTTTTAAATGGCCGTATTGTTCAGTGCTCTTGTGGCAGTGGCACTTTGAAGAAAATAGAGAATTTAATATATGGTGATTGGGATATGTAGCATTCAGAAAAAGTGAATTGCCAAGATACTGGTGTCATATAAATTCCCAGTTTACATAAAAACCCATCAGGATAGAATGATGCTCAATATTTTAAAATTCTAAAAATAGGGAGGGATTTTTCATTGTCTCTACTTTATAATTGTCAGAACTTATTTTGTATTGCTACTACCTTAAATTGAAATAAAATGTTTATACTTACGGATATTGCATAGTTTAACTTAGATTTATTCAAAGATTTCATCTATCATGTTTCATGTAAATGAGGATAGATTATTTGCATGAAAATATATATTTCAACAAAAATCTGTTCTTTTACAGAATAGTGGTAGATTATTACACTAATGAGATTTCTTTTTGGTAAATACTTCATGCTTTCAGTTTTAGCCTATTAATTTTAGGTGGACTAATTTAACTAGTTTTCTGTTACTCTTTAAAAAGAAAAAATCCAAAACATAAGAACTATATTATAAACACATGATTTGAACCTGTTGTGGTAAAGATCTTGTACAGGATGCAAACTGAAAACCTAATCCATCAAATGTATTAGAAGAGACCTATATATGAACAACTTAACTGTGGCACTGATATTTCTATAATAGAGCTCTAAAAACATGCCACCAGTGTATGAATAAGGGAAAGATTAATTTTGGCTGGACCAATATAAAAAATTGTACTTGAGGAATTGATACTTTAACTTGGACCTTGAAGGAAAGGCTTCAAAAGACAGACTACTGACCATTATTGAGTGTTTACTATGTACCCAATGTGTATATTTTTCTTTTTACTCTTCCCAATAGCTGAATAAAGTATAGATACTATTATTTGTACTTCTTACAATTGAGGAAAGAAGCCTAAGAGATTAAGGTATTTGCCCCAGGTTTACAAGCCTTCTTCCCTGAGCCCTGATTGACCTGCTGTGTGTGTCTAATGACACCCACAGACACAGCCATCTAGTCGAGGGAGGGACAAGATCCAGACCTGTTATAGAGGGAGGAAAAACAATCCAGGCCCTTCAGAGATTCTAAGTAACAGACAGACTAGTCAGGAGTTGTTAGAGAGGATGACTCAGGTTTCTAATTCAGCACATGGACAGATGCTCATAGCTTCACTGAAGGTAAGTTTTGACACATTAAATTGCCCAGAAAATCCAGATCTGGAATCAACGTGGCGTAGTAAGCAAGATCACCCAAAAAGTCAGGAGTCACATGTGAACTAAAGATGGTTAAGAACTGATTTGGGGGAAGCTTTTTAGAAAGTATTTCTAATTTTTAGAAAAAAATACATAGACTAACAGGAGATACAAGAAAACAAGGGGGTTGGAGGGGGATTTAAGAAGCCTAATGAACAGAATTCCCAGAAGAGTATAATTAAATGTCAAATGTGGTGGAGATAAAGAGGCCACAGTGACAGCAGTGGGGGCAGACTACGTAAAACTAGAGATTTGACTAGGTGATAGTGTGACAAGGGAGCCCTGGTCAAAAGGTGGTCTGCATCCCTTTCTGGTGTAGGAGACAGGTAGGCTGATGGGAAAGGGGATTGAGGCAGGAAACAAGAGAGAGTTTTAATGCCCAAATAAGGAATACTCTAGTGCTACTGACTGCCTAGGCTTTGTCTTTTGTAAAGACAAGGGAAAGAAAGCCCCAATGTTAGAAAATTCCATCCCACTTTCCTTCTCTGCAAGTACTTAGAA
Organism: Mandrillus leucophaeus; assembly: GCF_000951045.1. NCBI lineage: Eukaryota > Metazoa > Chordata > Mammalia > Primates > Cercopithecidae > Mandrillus > Mandrillus leucophaeus. The sequence goes on along the minus strand of NW_012101876.1, from coordinate 4,098,737 downwards.
ATTTCTAATTAGATTGTATAACTTGACTCTGCTGTAAAAACTTTATCCTAGTTTGGGCTATTTTCCAGATGGTGTTTTTTCTAGGCGGAAAAAGAATTGCCTCAATTGCAGGGAAGTTTTTGCTAATGGTAAGTCAAGCAAGTCTCAGTGTCTTTACTACAGGTTAAAGGGTGTGAGGAGATTTTATGAGAACTGAATGAACCCTGAAGGTCACTAGTCAAATTCAGGTATGCTGTTAAGTGTTCTTGTTTGAGACCAAATTACAAGACTGGCCAATTTTTGTATTCTTGGTAGAAACTGGGTTTCACCATGTTGCCCAGGCTGGTCTCAAACTCCTGGGCTCAAGGGATCCACCAACCTCAGCCTCCCAAAGTGCTGTGATTACAGGCATAAACCCTCGGGCCTGGCCGGCTGTTTAATGTTCTTAAATAGCACAAGGGACTTCTATGAACTTTCCTAGATGAAATACTAACTTCTAGGTAAAACACCTTTTGATACTGCAAAGGGTTATTTCTGAAACTTAAACCTTATGATTGGCCAACCAAGAACTTTTTCTCCACAGCATGCTTTAATAAACGCAGATTAAGAGTCCAGCATTGTAACATTTCCACAGAGAAAGGATCCATCTGATTCTCAACTCTGAATGCACATTTGAATTCCCTCGGGGAGCTTTTAAAAGTAATGTCCAAGTGTACCCCCCAGTTAATTAAATAATTCTCTGGGGATGAGAGCTGACAGCAACACTTAAGCTTCCTAGGAGACTGCATGCAGTGTGCAGCCGAGGCCCACTCCTCCAGCGTCACCACCTCGTCTTTATTTTACTTATCTGCCACTGTGTTTCCTCACTGCCCGCAGCTTTAGTAGCAGCAAAAGTAGAATTCAAACCTTGGTAATCAAGGCTTAAATTATTACTATTCATGACCTTAATTGAAAATGATGACTGGTGAGCACAGCACTCCATGCTCTTCCTTATGGCAGAAGGGTTGTCTAGAAGATTTGGGCAATACTGGGAGTTATTTGAAGTCACAGAAAGTAGAAACTTTTCTCAAGCTGTTTTTATTACACTCAGTGTATTAAGACAAGTACAAAATAACCTTGTAATTAAGATACTGTATCAGTCAAAAAAGTCACTGTTGTATGAAGAGATTTACAAATGACTAAAATATACAGGCTGTGACAGAATTAACAGTTTGAAAGAGGGTTACTTTTTTCTTTTAGAAATGCTAAATTTTCTTAACAAGACAAAAATACAGTGCTCTAAATATGCATTACCATGAAAACATTAAAGAAAAGCAGTCTTAACACTTACTACTATTAACAGCCTTTGCCAACACATGCCTGCCTACTCCCTTTCCTAACTTTAAAGAACAGTTTCCTCTAAGGAATACTAGTGCAGCATAACCCTTAAATAATTTCATTTATTTTTAACGTTACAACCTACAGAGAAATTAACATCTTGTCAATCTAATAACAGTGGCAACCATTCTTCACATGCACTTCTCTTAGAATAAATCCCCTTGGCTGGCAGGATAAGGCTTATGCTGTAGAACCTTCTCCCCCACAGCCACAAATCCCCTTCTGTAAGTCCCTCCTACCCTCATCCCCCCCGGCATTCACCTTTCCCACCCCAAAAAGTGCAGCTCATGGTAGCCTTTCTAGAAAATGGTTTCAATGGGTATCCCAGAATACACACTTTTTTAAAAGCCCCCCTCTGAACACCAGAGGCAGTGAACATGAATTGTGTTCTTAGATTTTTTTTTTTTTAAGCCTCCACTGGGTCAAAAATATGTGCTCTTAATGCTTGAGTTTTTGCTTTGTGTGTGGGTTTTCTTTTTCATTTAGATATCATGGAATAAAGTGGAGAGGACATCTCCATTTCCCCATACAAATTGAAGGGTGAGAAGAGAAAGAGAAGCAAGCTGTTGCCCCCACTTTGGCCTGGCTTCCCAGCCATCTTCCCAGCTCTGGTTCTTTCATAGGAACTAGTTATTGCTTCCACAATGCCATTACACGGAATGTTCCACAAAGGCTGTGAACCTGGTCACAGTCTACCCGCAGCAACAACTCTGCTCTGAAAAACCAGCCCAAGAGCTCTTACCCAGAAGAACAATCTTTAGCCCTCAAGGTCACTGAAACTTCATTAGAGCAGTTTAGAGTAGACGTGTAAGATTTGGCATATATTAAATGATTATTGGCACAATGTTCTCCAGTTCCATGTATAAATGTTGATATGCACATGGGCCAGGGCCCAGGATGAATCAGCCAATCTGCACCATTTTTATGTCAGCAATAATTCCATCTCTTCCCTTTGAGCACTGGAGGGAGAGCTGCTTCATCCGGTTCTCCAAGGCCTGGCCCTCAGGGGAGGTGTTGCTTTGGCTCTTACTGCTGCCACCACCGCCACTGCTATTGCTGAGGCCCCGGTTGTTGTTGGCTTTGTCACTTGTTTTATTCTCTGCCCCTTCTGCCCTGTCTCCTGTAGAAATACAAAGATTATCAAAAGTGAGTATTAACAATTCTAAGTCACTTGAGCTCAAACCAATCAGCTAACAGCCCTGTAGAATTCCCACTGTTGCCTACCGTGTCTATCAGAGAGGTTCTCAGTACATAATCATTTACTGCTTTTATTCCTTGTGATGTTTTATATATTCCTTAGCTATAGAGATGAAATTTGCCACATGGACTTTATAGCTGAGAAACAAACCTCTCTGCTATGTGCTTGCCAAGGAGACTGTTCTGATGTGAGACACAGGACCTAAGCTCTACTTTATAGAAGCTGAGTGGAGCCAGGAGCTCCCCAGAACAGCACTTGGAAACAACCTCAGTGATCAATACTGACAACGCAACCACAGAGACCTGGTAATGCAGCATGGGGTCCCTGAGACCTGGCAGAGGTATGGAACGGCACAACAGTCAGGCTACAGAGGCAGTGCGGCATCTGGGACAGGGTGAGAAGGCTGCTACTCACCTCGTTCTACTTCACATTCAGGGGAGGAGGCCCCGCTGCATTCACTTCGAGGGCCCAACACTGGGAACATCATCCCAAACTCTGACAGGGACACAGGGCTGGGCAGATCCAGGCTGCCAGGCCTCACAACCGCAGGGAACTGGTCAGGCATCTCAGACGGGCTTGTTGGTCCTGAACTAAAGCTGGACACAGACTGGGTTTCCGAGTCATCTTCAGACACAAAGTTGCTACAGCTGTCATCTTCAAAGGCCTCCGAGGCCACTAAGTTGAGAGAGAACACCAGTCACATGGGTTCTGTCACCTCCTCAAATACCACAAGTGCTTGCTGCTGGCAGGCAGCTACACACAGTATGGGGACTGCAGAATCTCTACCTCTGAGTGCCTAATGAAGGAATGTGACTTCCCAAGCCTGAATGGCCAGCCTCTAAAGCAGCTGGAAGGGAAGCAGCTGGCAGCTGGATCCCATGGATATTAAGCGCCCTTCCAATAACCTTATAACCCTGCCAAGACATCAGTGTCACCAGACATTACCTAAAAATGGAAAATTAATTCAGCCACAAATTAGGACCTTTACTCCACCTCCGTCCCCTAAACAGATCCTCATGTGCACAGGAAGAGGTTCTGGTCCTCTGTAACATATCCCAAACAAAGCCAGCTGGACTCAGGCTTCTTTCTTAGGGCAATAGAAGCAAGAGCTGCTAGAAGAAACAGGCCAGCATGGAGTATCTGCTGGGACCTTTGTTATCTTCCAGGTAACTTCTGATCTCATAAAGAACACACTCAAAGTCTACCCACATCACCATTTTCTGCAAAAGAACAGAAATCCTTTACAATGCTCCGTAGCCACATTATTTGGTAGACCAAAATAACAAGGCGCAGACACATGTTATTCCCATGGTTTCAAAGCCTCTTTGGCCTTTAGCGGTTTTCCCTCAGCCTGCCCACAATCCCACTCCTTATTAGAACTTTCCCCTCTTCTCTTTAAAAACAGCCTTGTAGCATTCCATAAAGGTTTCTTACAAATGATAAGTACTGTAATGTTGGGGACAGAAAATAGGCTCAGACCTGAATTGAATCCCTAACTCCAAGACTTGCTGTGTGACCTTGATCAAGTTACTTTACCTCTGTAAGCGTCATGATCCTCTCCATGCAGGGTTTGAGATGATGTATATATTAAAGTAAGTCATACATAATAGTTGTTCAAATGATAGTTTCCTTTTCCTTTACCTTGAACCTAGCACTTAAATATTTGTTGAAGGAATTAAAGAACTCCTGAGGAAGGAGCTTGGGAAAGAGCCAACAGGGATTATTCCACAGGTAAGGAAAAGAAAGGAAGTGTGCAAAGACAGTGTTGGGTGGGTTTTCTTGATGAGCATGACAGAAACCAAGTCGAACTTCTATCAGTTTTCCAGGGGGTGGCCCTGGGAAAAGAGGTCTCTATGATCAGATGCCAGTGAGAGCCACCATTTACTGAGTGCCTCTTGGGTGTCAGGGATTGATTCATGTAATCTGAACCACCACCCTACACAATGCATAGTATACAGTAGATACCATCATGCTCTCCATTTTACAGGTGAAGAAACTGAAATACAGAGTTGGGCCCTTGCTCACATTATGCACTAGTAATGATGTAAAGGCAGATTTGAATCAAATCTGATTCCAAAGGTCCCTATCTTAGACAGCTCTTCTTTCCTGCAGGACTTCTCAGCCTTGAATGTTCTAATGTGTACTTTGACTTTCAAAGAGGAGTGAAGGTGTAACGTTCCCAATTTATTTGACCACAGAATCCTGACTTCGAGGAACACTTAGTACCATCTTGATGAACACAGTGTTCCATAAAACATGGGAAGCCACCAGAAACAGCCCTCAGGCCTGCCCAACTCTGAGACCTTTCAGTGATGGCCAGAGAAAGTGAGGACCCTGGGAAACAAATCACACAGTCTGGTATCTCCCCATGTACCCAGTGGAGCCCCTGACTTACCAGAAATGGCATCAGGCTCAGGTTTGCTCCCTGGCAGATCCTCCACAGATGTGCTGCTGCCCTCAGCCCCAACACCGCATCCCCGAGGCCCCATGGCACTGGAGCGCCGCCGCTCGTGGATCTCATCTGAGATCATCTCCAGGTTCTTCAGGGCCATCTTGTATTCGCCTTTTGCCAAGGTCAATTTGGCCTGCAGGTCGTCCACAGTCTTTTTCAGTTGCTGGTCGAGAGAACAGGAGACTAAGTGAAGACTACCCTGTTAGCCTTAAGATGCTTTCTGAATGACAGGTTCAAGTACATTTTCTGCCCATCATTCTACTTCAAGGAATGTTCCAAGACATGACTGAAGACCTGATTACCATTATAACTGCTATTCATTCACCAGACAAAATCAGCCACTACCATCCCCAGATACCATCCAGGTGACAAGCTCTGATATCCAGCAACTCTCACTGGTGGAATAAACCCCCATCAGGGAAGCAAAAATGGGCAAACACACCGAAGTCCCACAGTCTAGACATCTGGTTCCCAGTACAGTGGTTCTCAAACTTGAACTTGCATCAAAATCCCCTTGAGTGTTAAGACTCAGCTCACTGGACTCCAACCTCTGAGTTTCTGATTAAATCGGTCTAGAGTGGGACCTGGTCTATCAGGTCTCCAGGTGATGGTGATGCTGCTAGTCCTAAGAGCATGCTGTGAGAACCACTGGCCTCGTACAACAGAGAAAGTGACTGAACAGCAGTTACAGAAGTTCAGAGACGAATGAAGACCCAACCAAGACAATTTTGAGGTCTGAAAACTCAGTAAAGCATGTGTCTCTCCACTTTCCCCTTACAGCAAGTGGCCCATTTGATATTCTGCTGCCTCAGAAAAGTGAAGCTTTGAGTGTAGAAAAATCCCATCAGTGACAAAAGCCCAAAGCTACACATACCTCAAGCTGCACGTAGTACTTTGCCTTGAGTTCAAAATAAGGCCTGCAGAAGACAGGAAGGAAAACCATCAGAGTAATATAATACAGTAACCACAGTCAACTCCACAAGATGAAAAAGAGGCATCAGCTACCACTGGCCAGGTCATCCTTCCAATATTTAGTAAATTCTAACAAGGCCATGACATGTGAGTGATGCTCCTAGCTTTGGAGACTGACTGACAGACACCAGATAGAACAACTGGGCTCACCCAGTGCTATACTGACAGGAGGCCCATCTCACGACACAGGGAAGCCACACACACATATCTTGGGGACTCTGCAACCTAGCTCATATTCCTCCTGTGTGGGAAGGCTGTTCAGGGCCACACGGGTTATACCCAGCAGTAAGGGTGGCCTGGATCTACTCTCCTAACGAAGTTGATTCCCCAGGGATGAAAAGCAGATGAGGCTGGAGAAGGGCTGCTTAAACCTTCTCCTCTACTGAAGTCAACTGGGGAAGAGAGAGAAGCACCACACCTCCCTCACAGCACAGCAAGGCCACCACTAGGAGGGGTCTCAGGTTGGTCCTCCTGAACCTGTCCAAAGACTGGAGTTGTTAGTTGGCCAACTCAGCCACATAATGGGCACAAGAAATGCCAGTATCCTAGCAGTTCCCTTGCTTCTGGGTCAGCCAAAAGAGCTTGGCTCTTTTAGGAACTTTGGTGCCTGAACATTAAGAGTAGATCATTGCTTTATTCTTGAGCTGTTCAGCCTCCATGAAGCTCTCAAGTGCTGCATCCTGAGGATCCAGATGGATGACAAGGACACAGGACTGCCATTGGTAGGTATGAAAATCCTGAAACTTGGGGAGAGAGTGGGGTGTATAAGTTCTCTCGTGACCAAAAGGAGCAGACAGGAGCACAAGGTGAGGAGTATGTGTGTGAATGGGCATCGGAGGGCACAGGGAAGATGTCCCAGCAAAAGCAACACGAGCATCCATGCAAGGGAGTGTGGCTGGAAACGCAGGGTGGGCATGGAGGTGGCCTGGAAGCCACTCCATGGAATGCACAGATGTATATTTTATCCTTTGGGCAGACAGGAGCCGCCCAAGACTGATCTGTCCCTATACTCTTCTTGGAGTCTGGGAAGGCTGGCAAAGTACAATCACAAGATTTATTTTCTTAAACAGGTTAATGGATGATATGTGATGTGTGTGCAGTGGGAGTTAGTGGTCTTTTGAGAAAAGACCCACCATATTCACAACAAAGGAAGCAGCATCAAAGGCTGCTCCTCAGCCTTCTTGGGTGTTGCCATATGGATGATGCCTGGGCTTGCCCAGAGCAGGCACAGGTCCTACAGCAACCCTTACCACCTCGTGCCTCCCCTGCAGAACAATGCCGTATACACGTCTGCTACTTAGCTCTCAAGAGATCAGCCCCTGACACACCAAAAACCAAACCAAAACAAAAATACACTAGTCAATTAAGTGCAATAATAAATGGTTAAATGCTATTCCTCTGCACATATGTGTACATATGTATGTTGGAAGAGTGTGAGCAGAAACCAAAGAAAAGTCAAGCCTGGGAGAAGGTACCGGGGAGTAGTACAGAGCCTAGGAGGACCAGACTCTTCCTTGCCCCCCTCTCTTCCTCACTGAATTGTCACCATTCCCTAACTTGCATGAGAACTGGGCATCTGCCAAGCTTCCAACTGCCCGGCCCCTCCTGGCTGGGGCTGTGACCATGCCTGGAAGACAGGCCTTCAGTAGCCCTGCACAGCCCGCTCTGGGTCTACCTTTGGCTGTTAAGTCTAGGTCATCATAAGTCGTCCTCCTTTTGCTAGGAGGCCCAGGAACTGGGAATGAAGCGGGGGCTTGTCCCCAAGAGAGGGTACACAGTTGTGCCTGCCCACCATTATCAATGTTGTATAAAAACATACAGGGCTGTAGTGAGAAGAGATTGGGGGGAAAAAAAATACTAAAGCCAGTCTTACAGCATTTTATCAGCTCTTGATCACAGGAAACATGCATTGTGAACACAGCTCATCCCTATTACACTGACAGATAAATTGAGGGATAGGGCCTTGTCCACACTATCAACCACAGACCCAAGGGTACAGCGTGAATTTACCAAATCCCAGCCAGTGGGCCACTTAATAATGTGCCTTTGAAATTCCTTTTTCTGTGTTTCCTAACTCAATCATATCTAGAGCAGCCCACCCCTTAGCATCCTCTGCCTCGGGGGGTCATAGAATATTAGGGGGCAAGAGAGCCTGAGCAGGGGCTCTAGTGAGGCCCCAGGGTCTACATCAAAGGACTACTCAGGGTGGTCCTTGAGTGCGTGACATACAAAAGGCTGAGCAGATGCAGACTAGGATAGCCGCACGGCCCAGGGAAGGCCGTGTCCAGACTTACTTGGACTTGTTGATGGCTCTTTTGAGTTTCTTCTCCAGTTGTCGCATGCGGCCCATGGCAGCGTTGTACCTGGCTGCTGTCTCCTTATGCACCAGCTCGCTCCTGGTCTTGGTCTGCTCCGCCTCCATGACCTTCAAACAACAGCAGAGTTCAGCCCAGTCCAGCCCAGAACAGCCCCTGCTTGGAATATTACATCATTTTTCAAAAAATGTTCTTTGGCTGGGTGTGGTGACTCACACGTGTAATCCCAGCACTTTGGGAGGCCAAGGTGGGTGGATCACGAGGTCAGGAGATCAGGACCATCCTAGTCAACATGGTGAAACCCATCGCTACTAAAAATACAAAAATCAGCTAGGCCTGGTGGTGTGCTCCTGTAGTCCCTGCTACTCAGGAGGCTAAGGCAGAAGAATCACTTGAACCCGGAGGCGGAGGGTGCAGTGAGCTATCATGCCACTGCACCTGGGCGACAGAGACTGTCTCAAAAATAAAAATACTCTGGGCAGTGCGCGGTGGCTCACGCCTGTAATCATAGCCCTTTGGCAGGCTGAGGCGGGTGGATCACCGCCTGGCCAACATGGTGAAACCCCGTCTCTACTAAAAATACAAAAATTAGCTGGGCATGGTGGCGCGTGCCTGTAGTCCCAGCTACTTGAAAGGCTGAGGCAGGAGAATCACTTGAACCCAGGAGATGAAGGTTGCAGTGAGCCGAGATCGCGCCACTGCACTCCATCCTGGGCGACAGAGCAAGACTCTATCTCAAAATATATATATACATATAAATATCGATATCTATATCTAGATATATATTTGAGCAAATCAGTGGTCAGACTAAGAATAAACCAGCTTCCCAATAGTGGTTTTCTTTTCCTATTGATCTATTTTGAAAAGATCTTGTGAGGCAAGATTAAATAGCTAAATTGGCTGTGGCAATGACTGAGAAAATGGAAAAACAAATTCAACAGATATCCACTTTCTTTTCAGGTTCCTGGATCTAAGTAGCCACCTAGAGCTCCTCCCATTCACACCTTGGGGCAGGGGCCTGATGGGCAGGCAAATGGCCAGACAGCAGCAGTGGGAACCTGAGACGGGGAACCTAATGAGGAGACCACCAAAACCAAGAACTAGCAAACCAGGCACGACGGCACTCAAGCCAGCAAAGCAGCCATGACTTCCGTTGTTTGGTCCTTTCCCAAATATTCTGAACTAGTTGGCTGTGCACAGAAGAACTCAGGATCCAGAAGGGGCAAACTTTACATTTAAGCAATTAAAACCCAGTCATTCACATCAGATTTTGAGGTACACAAACATTTGTGAGCAGAAGACGAGTCAGAGTTCTGGTGGGAAATTCTGGTGGGCACACTGTTAAGTCTGTTGAAAAAAATGTGTTACAAAACCAATACTCAAGGGCCCTCAATGGCCAAAAAAAAAAAAAAAAAAAAAGCAGCTCACAGGCCCAGTCCCACAGACATGGGCAATGTTAGTTCTCTCCTTGCTTACCTAAAGAAAAACACCAGAACAAGGCCTGCCTTGAAGAAAGGAGGGAAACAAACCGCAGTTCAGGCCACATAAGCAGCTTGCGATTTCTTTCCCGGTCTTCCTACCACTCCCAGTGTTATAAAATAAACCAGAGAGACAGTAGAGGTTAGGCTAAAGGATTCTTCTCTATTCTCTGGTGAGCGTCCGAGAGGAGCCCAGAGGGCTCATGGTCACTAGTCGACCCCGTAGAACAATTTTAGGGAGGTACCACCACGTCTTTAGTTCACAGTTAAAAGAGAAGGCCACAGAAGAAAGCTGCCAGTGTTCTACCACCTCCTCCAGTCAACAGCCACAATCAGCCCTAGGATAGTTTACTTATAATAAGGATTTTTAAAGGTACCATGAAAAATTATGAAAGACTTTTATATGGGCATTAAAAATTACAGGGTATCCTGTCTAGGGCACCCTTCCAGGCTATCTCTGACTTTGTCTCGAAGCTATTTTACAACCCTGTAAGTTGTAGAAAACTGACAGTAATACAAATGGGGTTTTTTCCCCAGAGAAATGAAGATGAACTGTGTCCCAGATGCATTGGATTACTGACTGCCCTGTAATAGTCCATTTTGTATCTGTTGGTAATTCATTTCAGCATTCTTGGTTTTCTATGAGTTTGTATTTTTTTGAATTCAAGAATTGTAACATCTCATTAGATCCCTCCTTATTTAATAGAAAATATTTGACACGAGAACATTTTATATTTGTATCCCAATTATGCTTTTACCTTCTTAAAAATATCTTTTAACAAAGGCTTCAGTGCTTCAGATAATTTTTAAAAACCACAGAATAAAAGAGAAGAAAAATAGGAGGGAACTGAGCTAAACTGGCATGAGGTGACATGCTTGCTCACATGACTTCTAAACCAAGACCAAAGGGCTAAGAGAATCCTTTCCCTTTGCTTCCAAAACCAGATATTTCACAAGGAAACAAAATGCACTAAAAATATCTCATGCTTGATACTTGGGGAAACAGCGGTAAACTTAAGGATTTACTGGTATAACCTTTATGAAAACTCAAACCTTCAGGTTCATCAAAGACAACATGTTGGGGGTGACTGTTTTATTACAAAAGGATCCAATGAAAGGTTTACCTTTAAGGAGCTGTCAGAATGCATTTTCAATAGACTTGTAGAAGCTGTAATTTGAGGCTCCTGTACAGAAAGAGTCCCCTGTAAGAAGCAAGGTTCTTGCCATCTGCACACAGGCCCTCATTCTGTCTTGGCCTCTAGGCTGCAAGCAGAAGCACAGGCTTTCTACAATAAAACACTCGGAAAGCTCCGAGCACATGGCAATATTGGCAGTGAAAACTGAAGAAGTGCCCAGCATGTCACTATCCCCCGCTTCACCCTACTACCACATCCTGCCCCTATCGCCCCACTTCTCATGTATATACAAAACCTCCAGTGAAGCCAGGTGTGATGGGGCTCATGCCTGGAATCCCAGCACTTTGGGAGGCCAGGGCGGGCAGATCACTTGAGGTCAGGAGTTCGAGACCAGCCTGGCCAACGTGGTGAAACCCCGTCTCTACTAAAAATACAAAAACTAGCTGGGTGTGGTGGTGGGTGCCTGTAGTCCCAGCTCCTCAGGAGGCTGAGGCAGGAGAAAAGCTTGAACCTGGGAGGCGGAGGATGCAATCAGTCAAGATGGTACCGCTGCACTCCAGCCCGAGCGACAGGGCGAGACTCCATCTCTCTCTCTCACACACACCCTCCAGCTCTTGGAAGAGACCTCCACACAACTCAGCTTCCCGCCTTGAGGAAGAAGGTCACTGAGCATGTCGCCTTGGTTACCTCTCCTAGGTAATCAAGGAGTTTCTCCATCTACAGCCTAGCATCAGGCATAAGCTATGTGCAGTGATGTGGGTCGGGTGTGGTGGGATAAGGAAGGAGGAGGGCGGCTGAGGGGTAGGAGTGGCAAACTGCACCCCGCACTCCGGAGCAGTCAGATGCTGAAGATCAACGGACCACAGAGATATGCTCAGCCCCGGACCCTGCTCATGTCAGTTTACAGAAGATAGCAAACAGCCAGCACCTTCCTGCATGGGCACCACTGGGCACTGAATGGGTGTTTCAGTCTGGCTTAGCACAGCCTCTGCGGGGTCCCACACCAGCAGAATGACCCAACCTGCTTAGTAGACATTCACCAGGCACAGCTCCTCAGCCTCCCATTATGGCTTTCTCCACTCTCCAATCTCCAAAACCTTTGTACCCTCAGTTACACTCCCAACATCTCTTCCAACATCATAGAGCTGCAGTCAGGGGCCTCCTTGCCCAGGGAGGCAATCTCACTGTCTGCTCAGAACCTCCATTCTGACTGTTTCAGACTGTTTTCTGATTCTTACTGCGTCCTTGGGCAATGAGACCTAAGAAGGCGCTGCTTCCCACTGTGTGGAAGGGACGCGGTTCATACCCACCACCGTCAGCGAGGCTGTCCTGAGCAGCTCCTCACCTGCCATCCCAGGCTCCTATCCACTGTGGACCAGGAGAAGGGCTGGCCCTGCGTCGTGTCCTCTCCAGCAACTGCCTGCCGCCGGTTCAGAAACAGTTCGTACCTCTCATTTCCAAGTCACATTTCCCGCTTCCGCTGTCTGAGCTCTTTCAGCAGACATCAGAAAAGCCAGTTTCTCCCTCCCAGAATGCCAGCCCTCCTCTCTCAGAGGATGAAAAGCTATCATCTTCCCATAAAGGCTACTTCAAGGCCAAAACAGCCACGGCTGGAGGGGCCTATGCGGCCCAAGCTCCCTAGCTGGGGAGCAGCAGGGACCCCGGGCCCTGTGCCCCAAGGAAGGCTGCTCAACTGCAGGCTTGGCAGCTCTGCCACAGGCTACTTGTACTTTCCAGAGTCCTCATCAACCCCAGCACAGAGCAGAAAACTGATCCTTTGTCTCTGTCTGTGGCACTGCATGTGGTCTAACAGAGCACACCAGGGCTCCTGCCACCTCCTAGTACATCGGCCTCAGCCACGGCTCCAAGTGTGGCTGCCTGATGTCACCCCAGGAAACGTGAGAGGCTGCACAGATAGTCTTGGGCACGTTACGTGGGAACCCCAGTGCCCCACTGTGCCTGGAGGGATCGTGTAGTCCAAGCCACTGCCATTTCTTCAAAGACAGCCCTGGGCCTTTCTGAGCACAGAATTTTCCTTTAGTAGACCCTAAAGTAATACTTTGGAAGAAGAGGGTGAGATGAAGCTCCCTTGCTCTAAAGAAACAAGCATCCTAGAGTACCCAGAAGGCAGACAAGGGAGGAGACATTCTCTAGCCCTTTCATCATGCAGCTTTCAGCTGGCTGAGCATGCCAGGCCTGTGAGGCTCTAGGAGGGGTCAACACAAGCACCACTGGGGGAAATGCTAAGTCCAGAGAGTTCCCAGTTACTCGACACTGTTTCAAAGCCAACCATGCAAGTGTGTGTCCTGGAGAAAGAATTATGTTCTGCATCATCCATCACAGTCGGAAAGCCTGCTCTGTATTCTGAACTTCTGAGTGGCACAGGGACGTGATGGGGGAAAGCTTCGCCACAGACTTTGTCTCTTGCTGGTGTCTGTTTTTAACTGTTCAATGAGGGGCATTTCCAGCCTATGCAACTGTGAAGGGATCTGGGAAAAGGAACATCAGCTCCAAGGTGGAAATCCTGGCATGTGACCCGAAACACCTGCCAATCTGCAGAGGTTGCCCCCAAGCCCAAGAAAACCAAAAGGGCCCTTCCCTTCAGTGGCCACAGAGAAGGCACATATCAGCTGACCCTCCCGGGGCCCTATGGAGTCCTCATGACCTCAGGAGTACAGGGCCATCTTGTACAGTCCCACAGGTCTTGCACTGCACAACTCCAAAAAGTGCTATTCCCAAAGTCTGCAGTGTGAACGGATGCCCTGAGTTACACCCTGTGGAGGCCTTGGGGACACCACTCCTTGGGAGGCCACCCACCATCTATTGGGGCCTTAGCACTTAAAAATGAGAGATACACAAAGCAGAAGCATGGTTTATCTTTAAAGAACAGATTAAATGACTTCTGAAATGCTTGCTTATAGGCTGACATGGGTCTCCAGCTGGGGTGGATGAAGGGCGAAAAGGAAAAGTGGCCCTTCAGCTAATTTCTTGGAAGACACTACCTTACATTTTGTCCTTTTCATATCTATTGGACTTTGGCTTGTGAACTTCTAATATTTCCAGCCACCCTTTCCATTTTTCTCAAGATGACCCAAAAAAGCTGTTTCCAGCCCATGTCCAGCTCTGTGAGCATTACACCCACTAGGGGGCAGGAGGCACACAAAGCAAAGCACAGCCAAGAGTCTCAGGCTGCAGACAGAGATGCATAAAGTCAACGTGGATTTGACTCTTAAAGTCATTTGTGTGTCAAGCTTTCTATTTAAGGAAGCACAAGGCCACCTTTAATTATCAGATCCCCCAGGACTTGAGCCACTGCGACAGGTGACATTTAAAAGGAAAATCCTGTTGGCATTAACCTGCTGACTTTTCTATTCCAGCCCCCTAGACGGCTTTCTTAAGGAGTCACCAAGACCTCTTGCAACCCCCTGTCTGCTCTGTACAGGGTCTTATTGGAGCTGCTGAAGCCACAGGTCAGCTCACTCACCCACCCTGCAGCAAACCAGTCCTACATTGGTTTTCCAGGCACTGGGGATCTAGACAGAGAATGCGGAGGGGCACAATGGACCCAGGCTGGTGTGGGGGGATACCAGGAACATGAGCCTGGGCAGCCCAGGAGCCAAGCCTGGAAGGGCAAAGAGGTATCCAGAAAGAGGCTGCATGACTTGTAAGAAACCCGATAGAGTTAGGCAGGGGTAAGCAAGTACTGCTGAGCCAAGAACTGTCCCTAGCTGCTATGGTCTGAACATCTGTGTCCTCTCAAAATTCTTACGTTGAAACTGATCCCCAGTGTGAGGGTATTTGGAGGTAGGGCCTTTGGGAAGTGATGAGGTAATGAGGGTGGAACCCTCATGAATGAGATGAGTGACCTTATAAGCTCATGTACCCCTTCCACCGTGTTAGGACATGGAAAAGACGGTCATCTGTGAACCAAGAAACAGGCCCTCATGAGACACTGAATCTACCAATGTCGTGATCTTGCACTTCTCACCCTCCAGAACTGTGAAAAATAAATTTCTATTGTTTACAAACCACCCTGCTTATGGTATTTTGTTTAGTATTTTGTCTTGGCCTGAGCAGACTAAGGCACTGTCATTTTTGGCTCTGAGTAATGCAGCCAGAGAGGTGGTCATGGGAGCCGGTAAAGAACCCAATATAATGGCATAAAACCCAGCCAGCCAAGCCGCGGGTAAGGATCTCACGCCGTCCGCTTCCTTCGTGCCTGTCAACTCCCTGAATCCCAGCCCAGAAGGCCTGTCCTGAGTACACACCTGATTCTGGTCTAATCTGCCATGACCCCTGCCTTCCTCCGACAGCACATACCCAAAGTGCAGCCCCCGTGTAGGGCTGTTCATCAAGGTCTCCCCATCACAGATTCTAAACCCCGCCAGTATGCTGGGGTTCCGTGGGAGCAGACCCCGGGAAACAACCAGGTCCCTCTGGAAGCCCGAGTCCACAGTCAACACCCTTTGGGGATGACCCAAACCAGACAAACCTCAGGCAACATAAGGGAAAGAACAGCTCTTGCTGTCACGGAGAGACACTGTGACTCATTCTGGAGCACTGGCTTCGTACCAAGTGCAGCCAGGAGACCACACGAAGATGACAACCTGTGATGTTCAGAGTGTTTTCAGGCAGCACGCCTGGGAGTCGAGTCTGTTACCTCCGTTCGGGGGAAGCCAGCGCGCATGCACGTGCACGCCCCCACAGCACACCCGGCCATGACTCATACCCTCTGAGTGGCGTGATTCAGCATCTCCTGCCAGGCGGAGTCGAACTGCCGCTTGTCATCCTCCAGCAGCCGCTGCTCGGCCAGGGAGATGGTCTCCTTGGCGGCACGGAGCACCTCGGTGGCCCTCTGGAAGTCCTGAGTGGCTTTCTGAGCTTCCAGCTGAGCCTGTGTGAGAAAGAATCCTCATGAGGCCTCAGGAAATGGCGGGGACTCCCCACAGTCCATTTTACCTTTCAAAAAATAAGCATCCCAAGGACCAGGACAAGCTCATCTCTGCCTCTTCACTCCCGACACCCACAGGTCCTCAGAGATGCCAGACAGGGCAATGGACCCCTGATGGGGGAGTGAGCGCCAAATCAGTGAGCGGACAGTTTCCACAGTTCTGGGCCCAATGCATGAGATACACACGTCAGCCCTTGGCCAGAATCGGACATGGCAAACCAGCCCATGGTGGGACAGGTACAGCCAACCCCACGGCCCTTCTCAGAAGCTCTGCCTCACTAATGAGGTCAAGGTGGATACAGTAGTCCTGTCACCATCCCTGCCCAGATCTGTGGCTCAATTCATGGCAAGTCAGAACCAGAACCCCGGAGATCATGGTCCAAAGACTTCACTCTGTAGCTGAGAGGACACGGCCTTTCCTGAGATCACACAGCTGACTAGAAGCAGAGCTGTGCCAGACTCCGGGCAGTAGGAACTCCAGCCCAGCACTGCCCCTCTGCCAGAGAGGCCCCCACTCAACTCACACCCACTGACTCCAGCGACAGGCCAAGTATGGCACCAGGCAGGCAAAGAGAAGGACCTCATTAATTAAAACAACACGGTCCCTGCTTTCAAGGAGCATCAGGTGGGAGAAGCAATACCACCTGTCGCTGACCACATGTCTAGAGCTGCCACCACGACATGCGTCTACTGATTGTTCAAAATGTGATTAATCCCGGCCGGTTGCAGTGGCTCACACCTGTAATCCCCAGCACTGTGGGAGGCGGGCGGATCACTTGAGGTCAGGAATTGAAGACCAGCCTGGCCAACATGGTGAAACCCTGTCTCTACTAAAAATACAAAAATTAGCCAGGCATGGTGGCAGGTGCCTATAATCCCAGCTACTTGGGAGGCTGAGGCAGAAGAATCACTTGAACTTAGGAGAAGGAGGCTGCACTGAGCTGAGATTGCACCACTGCACTCCAGCCTGGGTGACAAGAGTGAGACTCCATCTCAAAACAAAAAAGTGATTAATCCCAATTGAATGTAAGACATCCCTAATCTTAAAGACTTAGGACACACACACAAAAAAGAATGTTAAGTATCTCAATAATTTTTATTACATGATGAAATATTTTGGATATACTAAATTAAATAAAATATATTATTAAAATTAATTTCAAGTGGGTGCAATGGATCCCACCTATATCCCAGCACTTTGGGGGGCCAAGGCAGGAGGACCACTTAAGGCCAGGTATTCAAGACCAGCCTGGGAAACACAGCAAGACCCCACTTCTGGAAAAAATTAAAAACTTATCCGAGCATGGTGGCACATGGCTGCATTCCCTGTTCCTTGGGAGGCTGAGGCAGGAGGATCACTTGAGGTTACAGTGAACTATGATTATGCCACTGCACTCCAGCCCGGGTAACACAATGAGACCCTGCTTCTTAAATAAATAAAATTTAAAAATTAAATTCACAGGCTGGGCGCACTGGCTCAAACCTGTAACCCCAGCACTTTGGGAGGCCAAGGCAGGAGGATCACAAGGTCAGGAGTTTGAAACCAGCCTGGCCAACATGGCAAAACCCTATCTCTACTAAAGATACAAAACTTAGCCGGGTGTGGTGGCACACGCCTGTAGTCCCAGCTACTCAGAAGGCTGAGGCAGAAGAATCGTTTGAACCTGAGAGGTGGAGGTTGCAGTGAGCTGAGATCGCGCCATTGCACTCCAGCCTGGGTGACAAGAGCGAAACTCTGACTCAAAAAAAGAAAAACAAATTTAACTTCACCATTTCATCTTTCCTCATTTTTCCTTTTTTACTGTGACCACTGGGAAACTTACAATTATATAGGTGATTCCAATTCTGTTTCTTGTGGACAGTGGATACCTTTACCCCAAGATGGGCCAGGTGATGGGAATTGTGTGACTGCATGAGAAATCAGCACTGAAACATCACAGTCACCACTCTACAGGCTCCCCTTGAATTCCCCAGCAGAGCACAAGCCACAAGCCCACTTCTGCCAAAAGCTGGCCTCTGCAGCGTCCCACCACTCTCCCTTGGTTAACCATGACCCCAAGTCAGTTACATAAGCCCTGGTGGGACATCCCTAGGGCAGCCCCTGGGACACAGGAAGAGGGAAACTACAGGGACCCCACCCTTCCCCAAGCAATTCTCACATGACTTTGAGGAAGTCTTCAGAAACCACAGGCTCGGGACGCTTTGTGAAGAAGGTTAAAGGAGGGGGAACAAAAAAATCATAGACTCAGAGAACACCAGCCGCCCAGGAAACGAACCGCTTTCCGGAGCACTCCATGATTGTGTACTGCATACCAGACCCAGACCCAGCCCTCCAGGCAATGACAATCAGATGGGGATCTGAACCAAGCATGGAGTGGATGCTCAGAAGTCCGTAATACAACACTGTATGTGAGAGTGCCACAGCAGCGGGGGAAGTATGGTGAGGGAATGTGAAGGAGAAATTATTTCCAGTACAGAGAACCGAGGAAGGCCTCTTAAAGGAAGATGATCCTGAACTGAGGACTGAAGGACAAAGATGATTTGAAAACATGGGCTGATGGGGTGGGAGGCAGAAGGAAGGATTTGAGACTCTAAAGACATATTACAAAACAGAGTGCCTGTAGGAGATTTGATGATACCTCAGATCAAATTTTTTAAAAGGACTCGAGTGAAGACCTTGAATGGATGCCAGGCAAGAGGGGAGAGGGGAGGGGAGGGGAGGGGAGAGGAAAAAGAAAGAAAAGGAAAAGAAAAGAGAAAGAAAGAAAAGGAAAAGAAAGGAAAGAAAGAGAAAGAAAAGGAAGGAAGGAAGGAAAGAAAGAGAAAAAAGAAAGGAAAGAGGAAAGGAAGGAAAGAAAGGAAAGGAAAAAGGAAATGAAAAAGGAAAAAGGAAAGGGAAGGAAGGAAAGGGAAGGGAAGGAAAAAGGGAAGTGGGAAGGGAAGGGAAGGGAAGGGAGAAAGACAGACCTGGGACTGGGTAATTTATAAAGAAAAGAGGTTTAATTGGCTCACGGTTCAGCAGGCTGTACAGGAAGCGTGATGCTGGTATCTGCTCGGTTTCTGGGGAGGCCTCAGGATACTTACAATCATGGCAGAAGGCAAAGTGGGAGCAAAGCATCTCACACAGTGCCTGGACTTGGGTCCAGGGTCGGGGGAAAAGTGCTACACACTTTTTTTTTTTGAGATTGAATCTCACTCTATCACCCAGGCTGGAGTGTAGTGGTGGGATCTTGGCTCAATGAAACCTCTGCCTCCTGGGTTCAGGTAATTCTCCTGCCTCAGCCTCCTGAAGAGCTGGGACTACAGGTCCACGCCACCACCACTGGACAATCACCCTGCCAGGAATACATGGCAAGAGCAGCTAAGACACCAATAATATTTTTTGTATTTTTGGTAGAGACAGGGTTTTGCCATGTTGGCCAAGCTGCTCTCAAACTCCTGACCTCAGATGATCTACCTGCCTCGGCCTCCCAAAGTGCTGGGATTACAGGATTACAGGTGTGAGCCACCGCACCCAGTCGCTACACACTTTTAAACCCGATCTGATGAGAACTCACTGTCGAAACAACAGTACCAAGGAGGGTGGTGCTAAACCATTCATGAGAAACAGCCTCCATGATTAAATCACCTCCCACCAAGCCCCACCTCCAACATCGGTGATTACAATTCGACATGAGATTTGGGAGGGGGCACAGACCCAAACCGTATCAGGAGGTAATTAGGGTTAGATGAGGTCCTGAGGGTGGGACCCTCATGAGGGGATCAGTGACCTTGTAAGAAGGGGGAAGAGAGAGAGAGATCTCGCTCTGGTTCCCTGAGGAAGCACCATGCTGTCAAAGGTCTCCTAGGGAAGATTCTGCAAAGGAGGAGGGTATCAGGCAGCAGGCCAGGCCAAGACAGGAAGCACCGAAGAGTTTACACACTTATCTGAGGAAAGTTTAACTGTGACATTGCTTCTCAGTGTCATCACAAAACACAGGACTTCCAAAGTCAGAAACCAACTGCATTTACAAAATTTACTAAATTTAGAAACCAATTTTGTATGATAGCTCTCTCTGGCTATCTGGTTCTCACCATCATACAAAAGATGACACCTAGAAATCTTTGGGGCAACCGATAACAGTTTACCTTCAAATAGTAACAAAGGCCCCAGGCCCTGGTATTTAATACACTGTTTGAATAGGGCTGTATGCTCCCAGGTCCTGTGATGTGCATAAGTCATGCAGTGATTCACTCACAGCTCACAGAGAAACCCAATGAGCCAGAAGAAGAAGTGAGGCCCTGCTTATAATAGTACTAAAGAGGAAAACGTTAGCAGAGCTTGGTTTGAGGTATAAGATGCAACACAGAAACAAATGTTAAATACCTTCATGACTTACAGACACTAACAGCTTTCATGGGAAGAGCTCCATGGAGAGAATTTTAAAAGGCAGCTTATGGGCTGGGCGCGGTAACTCACACCTGTAATCCCACCACTTTGGAAGGCCAAGGCGGGTGGATCACTTGAGGCCAGGAGTTCAAGACCAGCCCGGCCAACATGGTGAAACCCCGTCTCTACCTAAATACAAAAATTAGCTGGGCATGGTGGTGGGCGCCTGTACTCCTAGTGACTTGGGAGACTGATGCAAGGGAATCACTTGAACCCAGGAGGTGGAGGTTGCAGTGAGCCGAGATCATGCCACTGCACTGCAGCCTGGGCGACAGAATAAGACTCTGTCTCCAAAAAAAAAAAAAAAAAAAGGCTGCTATGAATGAATGTAGACACTGGCCCAGGCCAACTGTGACTGTGAAGCACTCAGAAATGTGGAAATGTATTGAGCATTCCACAAAGGGTCATCAGCAAAGGAGGTGGCGGGTGGAGAAGCCTGGCATTGTTGAGAAGGGAGAGAGGCTGCGGTCACGCCCCTCTGACTCAACTTCCACTGTTGCCCACAATGGCTCTCAGGGAGGAACAAGAGCATCTGCACATTCGCATGGGCTACAACAAAGGTCCAAGACAGGAGGAAGTTTACAGACCTCCCAGTTCAAGCCCCTCATTTTTCAAAGGAGAGCCCAGAATAGGTGATGTCACACAGCTGTTTAGTGGCCCCCCAGAGCCAGGAAGTCAGAGCCCCTGACCCCTAGTCTGGAGCTATTTCAGCTCAACCATGCAGTGTCCACCCCCCGGAGTAACTCATTAACACAGTCGCTGGACAGTTGGACAGTCTGCCTGCCAGCAATACATGACAAGAGCAGCTGCTAGGGCACCAAAGACAAGATGGAAACTCCACTGTGCACAGGATTGCTACCTCCTGCCTGCGGCTCCCATCCTGAAGCCTCACGCGGTTCCAACTGACAGGCCCGTGGTTAGCTCCAGCAACTGCAAAGGAGGCGGCTGCTCAAAGTCATACTCTAGCAGGTGGTAGCTCCAAGTCAGGGAGAGAGCCCTCAAGACCAGACCAACCTAGTACCTAACTACTAACTAACCTGTAAGTCTGGATACAGATAATTACAAAGGAGAAAATAATCACAGCAGTTACTGCTTTAGCATTTATTCTGTATCAGATAATGTGTATAAGGTGTTCTGAATATAGTACATCATTAGCAAAGTCTCAAAATATATAGCATATATAGTACATATATATTATATAGTATATAGATATAGTACATCATTTAAGTCTCCAAATAACCCTACAGGCCTAACCCAGAGCTTTCATTCTAATTTTTTTTTTTTTTTTTTTTCTGGAGAAGGAGTTTTCCTCTTGCCACCTAGGCTGGAATGCAACAGTGCAATCTCAGCTCACTGCAATCTCTGCCTCCTGGGTTCAAATGATTCTCCTGCCTCAATCTCCTGAGTAGCTTAGATTACAGGTGCCCGCCACCATGCCCGGCTAATTTTTGCATTTTTAGTAGAGACGGGGTTTCCATGTTGGCCAGGCTGGTCTCGAACTCCTGACCTCAGGTGATCCACCCGCCTTGGCCTCTCAAAGTGCTGGGATTACAGGCGTGAGCCACCGCGCCCAGCCGCATTCTAAACTTTGATTAAACACCACTTGCTGGTGCTGCAAACTCCTGACAAAGAAGTACTAGTCAAGGAAGCACAGCCTTAGCTCTCCACACAAATCAAGGACACAGTGGCCACTGTCACACAGGTCGGAATGGGCAGGGAGGTTTGCAGGGTATAAGATTTGCAGAGACCGCCAAGGAGGAGCAGAGGAGAAGCGAGGAGAAGCGAGGGGGAGAAGGCCCGCTGCTGTAGGAGCTGGGCTTATCCACAACCAGAGTCCGGAAAATGGGGTCCTGAGAAGCTGGTCCTGAGAAGCTGATCCTGAAAACCCTCACACCTGCCTGAGCTTAGCCTCCTACCCCCACCACACATTCTCACTTGCTCTGAGGAACAACTTGGACCCCATTCACAGGGGAGCCAGGAGGATGAATGAGATGCAGAGAGGCACGCGACAGGCAAAATTTCCCCACCCAGAGGCACAGGCATCCGACTGCCTTCCCCACTCCCCTTTCTAAATGCCTTTAGTACTTAAAATCCAAAAGGACTCTGGGGTTTACTTGGGAATGGTTGGGCTCAGTATGCATACACCCCCCAGCACTTGGCCAAAACAATGATGGAGCAAAAGAAGCTTCCGGAACCCCCTGGACACCTGGGCGTGGATTGGGAGGAAGGAGTGCCCCACTTTCTTCTAGAGAAAGTTGGAAAGATACCAGCCCGGGGCAAAGCAGGTGCTGTGTGAGATGAGCAGTGACCCTGGAGGCACCGGGCGGCAGAACTCGCAGGAGAGGGAAGCCCCAGCCAAATGACAGGTGGGCCAGCTTCTACCCCTCGTGCTTCGTGCTTCGCTGGAGGAATCTCACCCCCACAGGCCCCGGGGCAAGGCCCCTGCTGGATGTGGGCAACTACTTGGTAGGAAGTCTCTGCCCTTTTTAACTTGATACTGTTTTGTCCTTGCCTCTTTACAGTGAATGTCACAGGCACTGCTGGAAAGAACCCCTCCCCCGGCTAGAAGCTTATGAAGAAAAGCATCAGAGGCCTTTCCAACCCAACCAAGGAAGATCAAAAACCTTTGAAAACATGGTCAGTAACCCCTGGGGGGTCTCAGTGAGGGAGGGATGGGCAGGACAAACATGAAAATGGACAAGAGACAAGGATGTCTGCTCTCAGCTGTATTAAAGCCGTGGTTTCCTGCCTATATTCTGAGGAATCCCAGGGACCTGGCAGTTCATGGACTGCCTGAGTCCTTCCAGCCTGCAAGCTGCCCATCCTGAACTCCCCCTTCAACTCCTGAATGATGCTTCGTTGAAGAGGACCAGAGATAGAATCTGGCCATTCTGATAGCACCGTTTTACCTCTGAGGATGTCTGGCATATATTTTAATCCAAATTATCCCAGAACAAAGTTTCATTTGAAAATATTTTCTGGGGAGAATTCCATTAAGCCCATTTAGTTCCTTGATTTTTTTTCACACCCAGGTGCTTCTAATTTTTCAGCTTTATTTAGTCAAAATTATTCTCCTGAAGATTGGTTCCTTTCTATTTCAAATAAATAGATTTGATTGAATAAACAGTTTCATCCATATCAAATTTTACTAAATGTAGCTTGTGGCATGGAGTTTTTCATTGTTTCTATCAAAATTTTGCTGAATCAGTTTCTTAAAGATCTAAACATTTGGCTGGGCGTGGTGGCTCATGCCTGTAATCCCAGCACTTTGGGAGGCTGAGGCGGGCAGATCACCTGAGGTCGGGAGTTCAAGACCAGCTTGGCCAACATGGCGAAACCCCATCTCTACTAAAAATAGAAAAAATTAGCTGGGCCTGGTGGCAGGTGCCTATAATCCCAGCTACTCAGGGGGCTGAGGCAGGAGAACCGTTTGAACCTGGGAGGTGGAGGTTGCAGTGAGCTGAGATCGCACCACTGCACTCCAGCCTAGGCGACAAGAGCAAAACTCTGTCTCGGGGGGAAAAAAAAAATCTAAAAATTTGTCAAACATAGGGGACATCATTTTTTCTCAGTCCCAAAAGTTACCATGTACATTCTGAGTCACTATCAGTTTAATCGTGTTATTTCTCCCAACAATGAATATTACAAAGAAAACAAGAAATCCATGGTATGTATCTACCCTTAGAGAGATGAGAAAACTGTGGGCAGTCTTAAGAGAGACAGCGCCGGCAGCCGTACCATGGACAGACTACAGAGCCTTTTAATATGTCAGAGCAGCAAGAGAGCTGTGCAGGGTTAGAAACATCGAGGTCAAACAGTTTTGTTCTGGCCTGAGCTTAAAGGTGAACTTTTAAAATGTAAAAGCTTCTACTTCCTTCAAAATACAGCTAGGAGTAACAAGGGAGAGCTGGGGGTGGGGGTAAAGATGAAATAGGATTGCCCCAAGGTTGGTAATTGTAGAAGCTGGATGATGAACATCCGAGGTTCCATTACTTTGTTCTCTATTTTGCATATATTTGAAAGTTTTGACCCCAGCTTCCGGCAGGACAGTCCCTACTGCCAACAGTCATCCAGACTAACCAGGGGTGAGTCTGACACAAGCGTTTCAGTTGGGGGCATCAGGGAAGGTTCTTCAAGCACGGAGCCCACCTCTGCTTATCTTCAGTACTAGACACCAGCCTGCAGTTCGCATCCAGACACGTGTTCATACACACCACCCAAAGGGCTTCCCATTGCACTCATGCAGCACGATTCCTCTGCCTTAAGCTGGCACTATTTGTTACCCTACAGAATCTCCCTAATTCATGTAAAAGCTGGCAGGAGGAGGGTCTCAGGCCTTCTGTTTTCACAGGGCACTACTTAGCCTGAGTCAGTGTGCCTAGGCTAGTCAGCCGGCTGATGTCTATCGCCCGTCCCCACATTTCCATCCTTTCACAATGAACAAGCAGCTTACAGGGCCTGCCAGCTACACGCAGCAGGCCTCCAGGAATGACACATCCCAAATCAAATCCTTCCTGTTGCTGCAGCAACACCACAGATGCCAGGCTCTTCCTGCCCACCCTAGCCAGAAGGGCGCGCCCACATTCCTCCTCATCCTCCTCCCACTTTCACCTCCTTCACGCTGTAGCAGTGTGCCACCACTGGCTAGTTTAGAACCGGCTGGCCAGGTGTGAGGTAGGGGCCTGAGCCAGGGGGAGACAGCAGTACCCCCGGAAAAAAGCAGAGAAAGGAAAAAAATCCCACAACAGCACCCCAGGGTACCACCACCAAACTAGACTCCTAACCCACAGAACCAAATAACAGGGTTTTTGTGCTCAGGGAGAGGGAGACAATGTAGACCAATTGTTTTATTTTCTAGGAGAAAATGTAAGAGTCTCACGAATAAATTGGCCTGCTCAAAGCATGGAGCCTGGATATTCTACCAACCCCAATCCAAGCTGCCCTCCCTGCCAGTCAGCCACACAGCCATCCCCCACATCACACTCTCACACTCTCTCTGTCCCCAAAACACACACGCAGCATGCCCCGCCTCTTAATTCTTCAAATGTGTGCAAACTCAGAGAGCTCCTTCGTTGCGGTGGGTTTCCCTGAGGTCAGCAGGGCTGTATCTTCCTCCCTGCACGTCCACTCACAATTATCTTCCATCTCTGCCTTTGTCTCCCACCTATACTGTCATTCCCAGGACCCACGAAACACTAGCGTATCTTAGACACACACACACCAATCAGGGAAGCTATTTCATCTTCCACTGGGATGCGCAGTGCAGACCCAGGCCACGAACATGGTCATTGCCTGACATTGTGAGGGAGTGGAGAGCCCTGCTTTACACCGCAGGGCAGCAGAGAACTGGAATACACAACGCGGGGAAAGTCCATGTGCTCTGTAATTATGCCTCAGGACATTCCTTTGCAGTAAATGAGTAGCTGCTGGTTTCCAATCACAAGGGCGGAGCATAGGAGTAGAGAGGTGGGTGTATAAAGAACTGGGATGCCAGAAGAGGAAAGAGCACCTCCCTCCTGTAAGCTAGCTATAGTTAATTTTTGTATTTTTAGTAGAAACAGGGTTTCGCCATGTTGGCCAGGCTGGTCAAGAGTGAAACACGGTCCCCCAAAAACAAAACACACACTTTGATGCTGTGCACAAAACTGGCATTGATTTGACCACGACAATTGGACCAGTGACAACGGGGCCACTATGAGGCCGTGGTCTGTGTCAAGAGAACCAGGAAGAACTGAGTATATCCCTGGCACCAACAATAACCATCGTCTCGGGCCTACAACCTTGAACAAGGACCTGAAGGCATCAGATTCCTTTGGCAGAGCTCTGATCCCCCGACTCCTACCTGTCTCCGTCCTCTCCGGTGAAAGAACCAGGTGGTCAGTTGCTCCCTCTGTCAGTCCTGCCTCTACAGGTACACGCTTCTCTGCCTGGGGGTTGCTAGCAGAACACCAGCTCTTCCAGTGACTGCTCCCCAGAGACGGTTCCACCCCCACCTTGTTGACAAACAAGCCCCCTGTAGCTCTCCAATCTTCACACACCGTAATGGCAACAAAAGAAACATTTTGGGCAGGGCGCAGCAGCTCACACCTGTAATCCCAGCACCTTGGGAGGCTGAGGCGGGTGGACTACCTGAGATCAGGAGGTTGAGATCAGCCTGGCCAACATGGTGAAACCCTGTTTCTATTAAAAATACAAAAATTAGCCAGGCGTGGCGGTACGCCCCTGTAATCCCAGCTACTCGGGAAGTTGAGGCTGGAGAATCGCTTGAACTCGGGAGGCGGAGGTTGCAGTGAGCTGAGATTGTGCCATTGCACTCCAGCCTGAGGCGACAAGAGCGAAACAGGGTCCCCTCCCCCCCAAAAAAACACATTTTGATGCCTTGCACAATACTGGCATTGATTTGACCAGGACAATTGGGCCACTATGAGGCCATATTCTGTGTCGAGAGAACCAGGAAGAACAGAATACATCCCTGGTACCAACAATAACCACTGTCTTGGGTCTACAACCTTGAACAAGTCACTAAACTTTTCAGATTGGAACGCCAAGGCCTCTGCTAACTCCAAGGAAGCCTCAGTTACAGTACTGAAAATACATAACTACAGCAGGGACCCACGAGGAAAGTTCTGTAATGCAGTATCTGGCTTAAACAACATATGCAAATTGTGAGCCAGCAGGTTAGTTAACCACAAGCTGTTTTGCTTTTACTATGTTCTTTAGTGCTGTGCAAGTCTGCAAATTTTCCATAATAAAAAAGTTTACGAAATTGCTTCTCAGTACATTTCTTAATCAGCTGTTGCTTTGCTATTTATCTACCACACAGTTCTTTCTTTAAACTCAAAATTATGTCACCAGGTTAAGCAAGAGCATAATTTGAGGGAAAAGGGGAGGTCCACACTATTTATCAAGACAAAAAATAACCATGGTTTTTAGTCAAATGTTTTAAACCAATCACAACAAAACTTTTTTTAAACAGCTGGGGAAATCTGAAAAAGGCCTGGATACTAGATGATATTTAAAAACTAATTTTGTTAGGTGTAAAAACGTGACCTTTCAAAGGTTCTTATCTGTTGGAGATAAATATCTAAATATTTAGGTGTGCAGTGATAAATCTATGAACAGCTTTAAAAGAATCAAGGAAAAAACTAGAGGGGGAGGGTGGACGAAACCTGACTGGCAAGAGGTTAACAATTGTTGATGCTGGTGATGGGCACGTGTGGGCCACTGATGATTCTACTTTTGCAGAAATTCCATAATAAAAAGTTGTAAAGAAATATTTTTTTAAGGCGTTGGTTCATCAGTTATCACTTTTGCTCTTTACCTTCCACATAATCACAAAACTCAAGAAAATGCTTACTAAAAGAATAGGGAAAACCCAAAATGTTTGTCAATGGTTGTCCTCATTAAAGGCAACACTTCAAATAAACAAGCAAACAAATAGAACTAAAACAAGACTGGGTGCGGTGACTCACGCCTGTCATCTCAGCACTTTGGGAGGCTGAGGTGGGTGGATCACATGAGGCCAGAAGTTCGAGACCAGCCCAGCCACCATGGCAAAACCCCGTCTCTACTAAAAAATACAAAAATCAGCTGCATGTGGTCCGAGCTACTCAGGTGACTGAGGCACGACAATCCCTTGAACTCAGGAGAGGGAGGTTGCAGTAAGCTGAGACTGCACCACTGCACTCCAGCCTGAGCAACAGAGTGAGACCCTGTCCCAAAAAAAGAAAAAGAAGTATCTAAGACTGGCAATGAGAGGAGGTAAAGAGTCAAAATGTTACCCAAACAAGAGACAGGTTTACAAGACTGAGCTGCTCATGGTCCCTCAAAGCCCACACTACCCACACACAATCTTTTAAGATGTAAAGGAAACGAAGGGGCCCAGCAATATCCCCAGTGGCCTGTTAGTGGCCACACCACTCCAGTTATCCAAAAGTTCTCATCTCTAATCTCAGTCTCTTCTGCAATGATTTAAAGCTCTCAACTCTTTGTCCCTGGCAGAGACAGAAAAACAACAAAACGTGCCCACTTACAATTACAAAGCACTACATCAGGAGAGAGCACTTTCAAGGAGAGCTGACCCCAAACTGCAGGCACCTGGATAAGCCCTGTCCCTCCCCACACTCCACCTCTACTGCCCTGATGGAGGGAGGATAAAGGAGCCAGGACAGGGGTGTTTATGAAATTCCTACTATATGCCAGGTGTGAACCCATGGAGTCTAGCCCATAGCCCTGCTGGAAGTATTGTCAGACCCATTTTACACCCAAAGAAACTGGTGAAGGCACCGGTCCAAGGTCATAAGGCTAGAAAGGAAGGAGACTAGGACTCATACCCAGGTCTCCCACTCTGACCACCCGGAGAGAAGCAGCACCAATGCGGGGCCCCATATTATCTCCCCTCTCCGGTGGTGTATTATCTACTAAGCTTGACGTTTCAGTGAACCAGCTGCTCCTTTGGCCGTGCTTAAGTAAGCTTCACTGAAGCTGACAAGACTGACTCTGTAGACTGCAGATCCTGATAAGAAGCCACAGTTTGATAAACTCTCTCCATGCCACCATCTGCACACCCACTTTGCCAAGCCCTCTCTCCATAGGGCATCCAAAGGCCTCACAATCCCTGTTCAACCCCTCCTTACCCTCCTAGTTCTGGAAGCCTCTGCAGATGTATCCAGCGTGGGTTCTTACCTGGATTATCTGCAAAGCTTTCTCACCACCTGCGCACTTGGCTGGAAGCGCCACATGTCAAACTTTCATAAGCTAATCCTGGGCTCTGCTCATCTCTATTTGGAGACTGCTTTCCAACACACTTGAAATAAATGGGTTCAAAGTCATTAACATTCCTCGTGCCTCAGACAAAAATACTCAAAATAAATGATGGAGGGGAGTTTTCTGTCAATGGCCCCTTCCCTGCCAGCTAGGATCTACAAAAGAAGCCTCTTAATTGGAGAGTTCCTCCATATTGGCCAGGATCGGTCTTTTGCCAGCCAGTACATCACACAACCACTTGGCCTCAGTCCCAAGGGATGCCATTTAACAGAAGCAGAGGACACACCCACTCTAAACAAAGTGACTTCAGTTAAGACCAACTCACTCTGCAACTCAGAAGCCCAGAGCTTTCTACTCGTGGCCTATAAGCCTGGAAGAGACCCATAAAAGGTATGTGAATGGAGAGGAGAGAAGGACAACTCAAACCCAGGGACACCAGCACACACTGGACGGCCAAATGCCTGGTGAGTCCCCAGACCCAGGACCTTTGGAGTTAAGATGCTGCAGCAAAAAATCTGGTAACCCACAGCGCCCTCCTTTATGCATAGTACATAGAATTTCTATGATCTCGTCACAGCAGCATCGCCCCTTGGGTCCTGGAAAGTCTTATGAGAGCCAAAACTGTGTTACTGAATTTAATTCTCATATCCTAGCATAGTGGCTGGTACACTGCAAATGTTTAAGAAATATCTGTATAATTAAGGTACCTAGCTGTGGTAGAAATGATAATCCACAAACAACTCCCTTATGATCAATCATTATTAATGCATTTGTGACTTTTTTTCTCCTGTGACTCCTGCAATTAGATAAATGTCTATCTGGGCATGTTTATCCTTGAAAATGGCCATTTAGGGTGACGGAAAAACTCACCTGAATAATCAAACTGTATACAGTAAATCGTGTCATATGAACGCCATTCTCTCAAGATCTAACTCATTCCCCCTCTTCGCTCAACCTCACCCCTTCCAAGCTGGGTGATACATAACCCAGATCCCAATGGGGCTTCAGGAAATTAAGCCTGGGAAAAAATTTACCCTCTTTGACTTCATAGGACCAAGTTTCTGTACTTCTTTTGTCAGTTTGCCATGTTATAAAATAGTATATGTAAAAAAGTACTTTGAAACCTGCCCAACACTATGAACATATCAGGAACACATCTCATGAATTACTTTACTATTCACTTGGTCTTCTCAACAAGACCGCAAACTCTTTGAAGGCACCGTGAGTCCCCACCACCAGTATGGTGGAGAAGTCGCACTTAGGAACAGGTGCTCTGCCAAGCCCTCCAGTAGCCAGGAACATTGGCTCTCCTCTTTCCACCTCAGCATTTCAGACTTCCCTGGGTCATTCAGTACTGTTTGTTGCCTGGTACACTTAAGCACAGCCAAAGGAGCAACCGGTTCACTGAAACATCAAACCCCTACCTCCAATCTAACTTTGCTTCTGGATCAGCATAACTTGGCTTAATTTTAACTATTGCCTGCAAGATCTGCAAAGGAATTCAAGGTCAGAGGGACATAGGTGAAAATGAGGGCCTAATATAAACATGAGTTAGCACAACATACCTTTCTGGTAAGCATAGCATATGAAAATCTGAGGGATCTATTGTCATGCAAGTGCAAAGACACTCAGCATATGGCCACAGCCAGGGAGCCCTGGCCGGAGCAGGCTATCAGAAACAGCATCAGAGCACAAGGGCACACACAGCCAGGGGCCCCTCTGGCTGCCAGAGGCCAGACCACTTCAGGCCACCCAGGGGTCTGTGGAAGGATGGGAATGGCCTAGAGATGGGGCCAAGACAGCAGCTCCGCCCCCACCTGGGGAGGCAGAATTGGCACAATCTGGTGTGGCAGGGGCTCTCCATGTGAGCCCAGGTTCCTGGCAGATCTCCTTTCCACCTGGTATTGCCAAGCAAAGCAGGTCTGAGGAACTCAGGGGCCTGCTCCCAGCTCTAAATGGCTGGGAACAAACTGCAGCCAATGGAATTGAGAATGAAAAAGGATAAGATATCCACACAGAGGAATCCAAATGTCTCAGGGCTGAATGACTACACCTTAAGTCTTTGTAATTCTGTCAATTCCAAACATTCCTTTATTTGTTTTGTTTCTGAGACAAGGCCTCACTCTGTCGCCCAGGCTGGAGTGCAGTGGCACAATCACGGCTACATGCAGCTTCAACCTCCCAGGCTCTGGAGATTCTACCACCTTAGCCTCCCAGGTAGCTGGGACTACAGGAGCACACCACCATGTCCAGTTAATTTTTTGTATAGATGGGGTTTTGCCACGTTGCCCAGGCTGGTCTTGAACTCCTAGGCTCAGCTTCCCAAAGTGCTGAGATCACAGGCATGAGCCACCATGCCGGGCCTCAAGCATTCCTCTTTATAGCAAGTACTCATTTTTCACCTTTACTTTGCACCACGCAACATGAAGATGTGGAAAGGATAAGATGCAATTTCTGCTCTCAAGGAGCTCACAGTTCCAGGGCAGGCTTCTTAACCCATGGTTTAAACGTTAGGAACACAGATCAAGACTCAGGCTTCTAGACTCATTAGCTGTGTGACCCTGAGCACTTTCTTACTTCTCTGTGCCTCAGTTTCCTCACCTGTAAAACACAGATAATAACAGAACCTAGCTCATGGGGTTCCTGCGAGGAGTAAGTGAGTTAATACATATAAAGTGCTGAGAAAAGGCACGCAGTAAGCAGTACAGAGTGTCAACTGTCATAAGAAAGCATTATGTAGCATGAGCTTGTGCATATTAACCCACATGACATGCATATTTAAAGGAACGCGATATATACCGTGAAGTTATAATTTACACACCCATGCACGTGTCTGTTTTCAGAGGATGACATCTGTAACATTCAAGTTCTCAAAGAAGCAGAGCTGACAAAAAGCTGAGGGAGCGGGGCTACAGGAAGGGTTCATAAACGTTACATTGACTTGTGCCTTCTTTTTAATCCAGCAAAGGGTAAAAGCTAAGCGGTGCTGTCCAACAGAACTTTCTGCAGTAACGGAAATATTCTCTATCTGCACTGTCCCAAAATAGTAGCCAGCCTCCACGTGTGGCTATTGAGCACTTGAAATGTGGCCTGCCAGGGTGAATCAATGAATTTTTGGCTTCATTTTAATTAATTTACATTTAAGCAGCTATGTGTGGCTAATGGCTATTATTTTGAACATCGCAGAGCTAGTCAGTCTAGGAAGAAAGAAGTCACAGGCAAAGACTAAAGTCACAGGCAAAGACTAGATTATGCAATGATGCAAAACATTCCCTGATGTAATCAGAAATCATGAGTAGACCACCACAATGTAGCCTGCAATTGTGAGTAGTGACATGCACATACACTGAACCACAGCACAGAGAAGTCCAGATGCCGAAAGACAAGAAGGGCCAGGCCAGGCCGTGAAAAGCTTTGTGTGCTGTGGTCAGATTTGGCCTTGACACTGGAGACAGAAGAAATGTTCTGTACTAGCCAGGGTTCTCCAAAGAAACAGAACTGATAGGATGTTTATATAAACATTTATTATAAGGAATTGGCTTATGCAATTATGGAGGCTGGCAAGTTCAAAATCTGCAGAGTTCAAAATCTCCAAGTAGGCTGGAGACCCGGGAAAGAACTTCTATTGCAGTTCAAGACCAAAGGTCGTCTGCTGCAGAATTCCCTCTTGCTGGTGGGAGGGTCCCTCTTCTGCTCTATTCAGACCTTCAACTGATTGCATGAGGACCACCCACACTGGGGAAGGCAATCGGCTTTACTGAAAGTCCACTGATTTAAATGTTTATGTCATCCAAAAACACCCTCACAGTAACAATCAGAATTATATTTGACCACATATCTGGACACTGTAGCCCAGTCAAGTTGACACATAAAATTAACCATCACATGTACTAAAGTTTTTGAGCAGGGCTATCAGCAGAACTGACTCTGGTAAGAAAATTCAACTGCGAGGCAGTGGGGAGGAATGGAGGTTCCAGGAGGCAGGAAGACCAGTTGAAAGGCTATTTCAGGCCGGGGGCAGTGGCTAACGCCTGTAATCCCAACACTT
>NW_012101876.1:4063856-4065326 GCF_000951045.1 Mandrillus leucophaeus | reverse complement strand
TAAAGTATGAATGAATGGATTCTGTGACTTTACAAAACACACACTTTATGAGAAGCTAGCATTTCCTCACAAATCTCCAACATAATGTAGAATGGGTAAGGAGGTTTTCCATACAACATAAAGGGAGGGAAGTGATGTAGCAGACAGATACAGGTAGTTACTATAGATACGGAGATACAGGTAGATACAGAGATACAGGTAGTTACTGTATTCCCACGCTCAACAGAGTCTTATGCCTGCTCTGTGCGTAACATATGCCTACCTTTTACTCCTTCTAACTCACAGCCTTTCTAGAAGATAAACTATAGTACCAACATGGCAGTCTGTTAGCTGCTCCCAATATCCATTCCCCGCTTCGTCCTTAAAACAACCTTGCCTGGCTAGCTAAAAGACTCCAAGTCAAGCCTCCCTTGCAGCTACCTGTGACTACCTGACCAAGTTCTAGCAATGAATGGAAAATGTGTTGTC
This sequence comes from Mandrillus leucophaeus, assembly GCF_000951045.1. NCBI lineage: Eukaryota > Metazoa > Chordata > Mammalia > Primates > Cercopithecidae > Mandrillus > Mandrillus leucophaeus. Next base: position 4,064,858 of record NW_012101876.1, on the reverse strand, counting down.
TGGGACTCCCAAGTAGACTCTTTAAAATAGAAGGGACATCTATCCCTTCCTCATTTCCTCCTTCTGTCCTGAAATGCAGATGTGATGGCTGGAGTTCCTGGAGCCATCTTCAACCACGAGGTGACGTGGAAGATTGGACTCAAATACCAGGATGTGAGCAGCAAACAGAACACTAGGTTTCAGATGACCATGAAATCACAGCACTAATTCCGGACTGCCTAATTTAGGTCTTCGGTTAGTTGAGAGACGGAATCCTTGTGTGTTTAGGCCACATTTTTTAGTTCTGTTGCTTACAATCAAACATAATTCCTAATTGATAGATGATACAGCTATTATTTTGTGCACAAAAAATGTAGATTTCAAAATTTCAGGCCACATACCTTCGTCCATATATTTTCCTATGGCCTTGGGTGTTGATATGTGGCTAGGCAGAAGAGGAGCCCACATAAACTAATACAGCACCTTACACCTCATGATTTCCTTCCAACAGCTGCTCTCAATAAAGAGCCCACTGCAAATACTTTCTACCACCTTGGATGAGTGCCCAGGTCAGTGTGAAAACAGACACCCCCTCTTCTCTATATAAGGAGAACCTTCACTAAGCTGACCTTACCCTGAGATCAAGAGACTTAAAACTCAAAGAATGCGAAAACCTCAAAAGATTTTGATGTGCCACTGCTTTTAGAAATAACACAAAGCACTTTCTCTGGGGTGTGGTGCTTTGACAAAGGGTTGGGGCATACACTTGGGGCTTACAGTGAATTGATGAGCAGAGGGCATCTTTTTGCTACTTCCATTTAAACCACTTCCTCAGGCCGGGCAGGATGGCTCACGCCTGTAATCCCAGCACTTTGGGATGCCAAGGCGGGCAGATCACTTGAGGTCAGGAGCTTGAGACCAGCCTGGCCAACATGACAAAACCCCGTCTCTACTAAAAATACAAAAATTAGGCTGGGCGCAGTGGCTCACATCTGTAATCCCAGCACTTTCAGAGGCCAAGGC
>NW_012101876.1:4061684-4062901 GCF_000951045.1 Mandrillus leucophaeus | reverse complement strand
CACCTGCAGCCTGCACTTCCAAGCATTTCCCAATGGTGTAAAGGGTGGTGTCCTGTCTCTCACATGTGGAGAGGTTCCTGCAGCATGACGAACCCTGAGTTGGGAATATGCAGTCCCACCAGGTTGGAAGCAGGGTATTCCAAGCTATGGGAATATTTGTGAGTCAGAACCACTTGAAGGCCCAGAGACCGTAAATCTCTAGGTCTTATCAGTCATTTACTTCTCAGCATGAATAATTTCATCAGATTCTTGAGGGTAGATTTTCACAGAAGTCACAACTGGGAGGATCTGGGGAAGAAGTGGAAAAGAAAGGAAGGAAAGCAGGGGCATCCTCTGAGTCAGGAAAGGAACAGAAGGTGCACCAAGAGTGCACAGCCATCTGGCCAGGGGCCCAAACCTCATTGCCAAGCAACATAAAAAGGCCAGCCTGTGTCGATGAAACTCGTAGCAGAAATACAACCTATGGTCTGATTTCCTTTAACTGAAAAATTCATCACTCTACCACTCTTGCCAGGGAATGCCTGTGGTTTACAGAGGGGAAGGGGCTAACCACGTCCATGCAATCATTCTACTGAAAGCAGGGTACAGTTGAGAAGAAAGAAGGAAACATCTGAAGAGCATCGTGGTTTCAGGGAACCCAACTCCACACCCTGTTTCCCCTCTAACCACTATGCTGCGGTGACAAACCACACCTGTTAGCTTCAGAAAGAACACTGCCTGCCCGGCAGCACCAACTGGGGCTCAGCCATACCTCTGTGAATAGCAAAGGAGACAAGAAAAAAGGAGTTGCCCATGACAAACCTCCCAAATGACAAGGTGATAGAGAGCAGCTCCTCCAGCACCATGCTTCCTGGCTAAGACCTGCCTGCAAACAGTCCCCCATGCGGGCTTCCTGCCACCTGCCAGACGGAATGGGGTGGAATGCAAGTGGCCCATGGCACCACCAGAAAAGAAAACCTAGGCCAGGCGTGGTGGCTCACACCTGTAATCCCAGCACTTTGGGAGGCCGAGGCGGGCAGATCACCTGAGGTCGAGAGTTTGAGACCAGCCTGACCAACGTGGAGAAACCCTGTCTCTACTAAAAATACAAAATTAGCTGGGCGTGGTGGCGCATGCCTCTAATCCCAGCTACTCAGGAGGCTGAGGCAGGAGAATTGCTTGAACCCAGGAGGCGGAGGCTGCGGTGAGCCAAGATCGTGCCATCGCACTACAGCCTG
>NW_012101876.1:4055566-4056809 GCF_000951045.1 Mandrillus leucophaeus | reverse complement strand
TGGTGTCCTGTCTCTCACATGTGGAGAGGTTCCTGCAGCATGACGAACCCCGAGTTGGGAATATGCAGTCCCACCAGGTTGGAAGCAGGGTATTCTAAGCTATGGGAATATTTGTGAGTCAGAACCACTTGAAGGCCCAGAGACCATAAATCTCTAAGTCTTATCAGTCATTTACTTCTCAGCATGAATAATTTCACCGCACTCCAGCCTGGGTGACAGAGCGAGACTCCGTTTCAAAAAGAAAAGTAAAAATAAACCACTTCCCCAAAATGAAACCTACGAAGTAGGGCTTCCTCACCAGAGCCCATCATTGCCTTAACTGAAGCAAACAGGTGCTCCATCCTGTACGAGACGGTAAACTCCCCCATGCCCACGAAAGTTTTAAATGGAAGAAACTAACAAATATCAAACTAATAAAGGCCATCAAGAATGGAGAAGGGGTAAGAACTGGTGGGAGGCAGAAACAGGAGGTGGCTGGAGGAGACAGGGGAAGACATAGCTGAGGAACCCACATTCTAGAAGATTCTTCAGAAGAGACCCAGTTGATGTGGCCTCCCATGAAGCCCTTCAGAATTCTACCAGGAGCTGACTAGCTCTCAGCAAAACCAAGCTAGTGAGGGTTGGTGGGGGACAGAAAAAAATCCTAGACCCAGCTCCTTATCTTAGAAACTCAATTTCGTCCCAGAACCGCCACGCTTGGGAGTAGCTAGAACAGCAGCGCGAGCATTTGCATGTTTTTAATATCACTCAGCTTTCCTGGCTGTGTTCACTTGTGCCCACTCAAGGCTACAGGCTAAGGAATGACAAAGTGGGAGCCGGGGTCCCTGCACAGCTCCACATGCCGTGGATTCAGGAACCCCAAGACAGGGCAGCTGACCCCAAAACTACTTTCTCCCTCTGGCGGATCAACACTACAAATTCCCTTTTGGTAGGGCTGCCAGATTTAGCAAATAAAAGTACAGGCCTTCCAGTTAAATCTGAATTTCAGGTAAACAGTTTTTTTAGCTTATGTACCAAATACGGCATAGAACAAATTCATACTTTAAAAAATAATCTGAAATTTAACTGAAATTCCTGTGTTCTATCTGCCAATCTTACTTCTGGCTTAAACTCCACAAAGTCATCCCACTGTGTAGAAATGAAAACTCCACCTGCAGCCTGCACTTCCAAGCATTTCCCAATGGTGTAAAGGGTGGTGTCCTGTCTCTCACATGTGGAGAGGTTCCTGCAGCATGACGAACCC
>NW_012101876.1:4034765-4054286 GCF_000951045.1 Mandrillus leucophaeus | reverse complement strand
CAAGCAGGAGGTGCAACCCTTCTGGCAGAAGCCCAAAAATCTACTTCTCTGTGTCAGGAGCCTTTGACCTGGGTCAAAAGCTGCCGCTCATCTCCCTCCTGACCCCATCCTAATTCAAGATTCCAAGCTTCCAAAGTGCAGCTGCTTCTTTCCCAGAATCTTCAGCCAAGACCATCAGGCAGGATGCAGTCTTTCAGGCAAGAGAGAGTTAAGAGTCCACGCTCCGTTCTTGCCATAAATCTCCAGGAACTCTGCTTTGAGACAGATGCCCCGTCATTCCACTACGTGCCCTTACTTTGGGCAGCAGGAATGACGCAGTTCCCAGGAACTGGCCTGTGGCCACCCAGGGGGAATGTGACCAGGGCCACAGGGATGAACGTCACTGAGCCAGACCTCCTCACCCAAAGTCCCGTGGCAAGAAGTGCCCCCAGGCAGGCAAGTGGCTCTGTAGAAATGAAAGTGACTGGGAAGAAGGAAGGCATGACAAAGCCACGCTGAAGTCCTAGCAGGAACAGGGCAACATGAGGGGAAAGGTCCCAAGGATTCCAGATTCTTGGAACAAGAGCTTCTCAGTTACCCCAGCCCAGAAGAGGCAGGGGCGCGCAGGGAAATAACTGCATGAATGAGCTCAAAAACTGCCTTTAGTCCTAAAAGCCTCTCTTTCCAAGGCTCTGGCTTCCTTACCCACGTTCATATCCACACCTCCACACCGACCCCTTCCCTCAGATCTCCACTCTTCTGTCTTTACCAGCCAGCCTCCCTCTTGTGTTTTGGAGTGTGCAGTGTGCCTTTCCCCTCAAGCCTTCCTAATGGGCAGCATCCCCCGCCAATACACACACACAGTGACACTCCCTGGTTTCTTCCCTTTGCCATCTACATCAGAGCCACGTGGTTCAGCGCACTGACAAATAAGCCTCTACGTGTGGCTCTTGGCAAATACAGTCAGTCCTCTTATTCACAGCTTCATATTTTTGAATTTACCTCCTTACTAAGCTTTATTTGTAACCCCAAAATCAACACTCGCAGGACTCTTGGGGCCATCCATCCACATGCACAGAGTGTGAAAAAATGAGCCACCTGATACATACGTTTCTGGCTGATGTCCAACAAGAAGCTACTCTGCCTTCTTGTTTCGGCTCTCATACTGAAAACAAGTGTCCTTTCCTCGGTCCTTTTAGTGCTGTGTCTTTGACATTTTTGTGCTTTTTGTTGATGATTTTTCTCTATAAACTGGCCTCCAAGTATAGCAATTAAGTGCTTTCTAGTGCTCCTAAGTACAAGAAGGCTGTGATGTGCCTTATGGAGAAAATACTTGCATTAGACGAGCTTCGTTCAGGCAGAAGTTATACCACTGTTGGCTGTGAGTTCAGTGTTAATGAGTCAACAAAACGACACATGCAGAAAAAGGAAGAGGAAATTTGCCAATCTGAACATGAGTTCACTCTAGTTAAGTGCTAAAGTAACATCCGTTGTGCATGATGAAGCTATGGAAAAGATGAAAGTGCGGCTGGATTTGTGGATTCCATCTGGCACTAAGCCTGCGAGGTCACGAGAGATTAAAAAAGCAGAGTGGACAGCATCATCATGAGGCTAAGAGCCAAAGAAGTTTACCGTCACATCACCCAGAGTCAGGAGAACATTCAACCCTTTGCAGTTAGTGTTTTATTATCAAGACATATTGCATATAATTGATTATAAGAAACATACTAAATAAGGGGTCTTTAAACAGAAACACACATATAACAAAGTTATGTATTGATTGGCTGACAAAAATGTTGTGACCAGAAGCTCTTAGGAACCTATCCCTCTATTTCCCCTAGGAGCAAAACCTCGGTACTTGCCAATTCAGTGTCTGTGGCAACTTTATAGAATATGACTACCACAGATAATGAGAATTGATTGTATTTACCTCTGCCTTAGCACCACCTTCATGTAGATGGGGTTCGTGGAGGATACAGACCAACTGTATACTCCACAATGGCCAGCACACACAAAGGGGAGATGCTTTTCTTTGCCAATCCCCTGGCCTGCTATAATCCTCCCATAGTCTCACTCCATATCTCAAATGGAGAAGTCATATATATATATATGTATACACACACACACACACACACACACACATACACACACACACACACACACACCCCTATCCAGGTCAGTAACAAAGATTCTACTTTTGCTCAAAACAGCCCATCCCACACCCTTTTATAAGACTGCCATGAGGGGAATGTCAGCTCCATAAGGACAGGATCTTTGTTCTACGCTTGATAAGTCAACAAGAGGCTACAACAACACCTGGCATACAATAGGTGCTCAGTCAATAGCTACTGAAGAAAAGAAAATAATAAATTTTTTAAAATCCCCACCCAGACACGTGAAGTAATAACCTACATTTGACATATCCTTGAGTTTATATCCCACCTTTGCAGAACATCAGCCTCCCCAGGCTCTCATCCTCCATTTATGAAATGTTTTTTCTTTTTTTTTTTTTTGAGACAGAGTCTCACCCTTTCACCCAGACTGGAGTGCAGTGGTGCAATCACAGCTCCATGCAGCCTTGACTTTTCAGGCTCACGCAATCCTTCTGTCTCAGCCTCCTAAGTAGCTAGGATCACAAGCAAGCACCACCATGGCTGCTTTTTTTTTTTAAAGAAATGGTGTCTCACCATGTTGCCCAGGGTGCTATTGAACTCCTGGGCTCAAGCAATCCTCCCACCTCAATCTCCCAAAGTGCCAGGATTACAGGCATGAGCCACCACTCCTGGTCATGGAAGGTTTTCTACAAACAAAATCAATGCCTAGAATTTCCCAATAAAGGACCACTATAATACTCTGTTCTTCTAGGATTAACATAATAGGTCAGAAGATTAATTGATACGCTTGACCCATTTCATTTCATTCGAAACACAATTCTCCATCCATTCAAGGCCCATGCCACACTATACCTTTGAGCATAGAGTGCTTTTGATCAGTCAAAAGGTAAGTCAGCTACTCCCTCCCTCATCATTTTCGATCCTCCAGCACATTCTGTCCTCACAAATAACTCACTATGCACTCAGCCTACCTGGGCTCACTCTTATACACCTGGCACAATCTATCTTCCATAGCCCCCTCCCAGCCAGGAGAGGCCTGTTTCCTCTTCTACCAATAGGTTCTTTGTGGTGGTGATCTTTTTTTTATTACGAGGCAGCACATTCACCAGATACTCAACGTTTGGTAGAAAAATACATCTGGGATAATCTTACATTTGTTGGATCCAAATGCTTTACACGTACTAATTCAATCGCTGTAGTTAACTGCAAAAGTAGCTAGAATACTTTGCAGGTAGAGTTTATCGTTCCCAACTCTTGAATGTGGACTGGTCCCATGACTGACTTTAGCCCATAAGATGTTAATAAACATGAAACAAGCAGAGGCTTGAAAAGGGTTCACCCTTTTTGTTCCTGGAATCTCAACACTGTATGAAAATGACCAGGCTAGCCTGGTGGATGAAAGATACATGTGGCCCAGTCACCCCTGCTACCCTAGCTGACCACCAACCAACTGCTTGATAGACAAGGCCAAGATCAGCCAGCCGCCCTGCTAAACCACCAACTGATTGTAAATGTGAGAGATCAGCTCTAAGCCCAAGATCAGAAAAACTGGCCAACAAAACCATAAGCTAAATAAATGTCTTAAGCCATTAAGTTTTAGGGTGGTTTGTTTCATAGCAAAAGCTAACTGATAATACAACTTTTCTTTCTTTTTAAGAGACAGGGTCTCACCCTGTACTCGAGGATGGAATGCAGTGGCACAATCATAGCTCACTGCACTCTGGAACTCGTGGACTCAAGCAACCCTCCTGCCTCTGCCTCCTGAGTAGCCAGGAATACAGGCATGCACCACCATGCCTGGCTACTTTTTGTAGAGATGGGGGTCTCACTACATTGCCTAGGCTGGCCTCGAACTCTTGGCTTCAAGCATTCCTCCTGCCTTGGCCTCCCAAAGTGCTGGGATTACAGGCCTGAGATCCCTCAACCAGCCAACTCCATTTTATGGATGAAAAAAAATTGAGGCACAGAGATTAGGTAACCTGCCAAAGGTCCCACAGCCTTTAAGAGGTGAGCCTACAAGTCACTCTACAAGTTTCAAATGCTTTTCCACTCCTTTAGAAAAGGACATCTCCTTTTCTAAAGGAGGTTATATGTAAGACATGGCCTTATATGGCCCCATAGGCACAAAACAGGCAACTTTCAGCACTAAATAACCCCCACTATTTTGCACTTATGCTGCCCATCAAGTTTGCAAAGTGCTCTGCTCTCTTCTGACACATTCTAACCATTCAAAAATAACAAGTGTTGCCCAACGTCCATGGATGAATAGATAAATAAAATGTGGTATATACATTCAGTGAAAGGAAATTCTGACACATGCTGTAACATGGATGAATGTTGAGGACATTATGCTAAGTGAAATAAGCCAGTAACGAAATGAAAAATACTACATGATCCCTCAATACTTACATGAGGTACCTAGGGTAGTGAAATTCACAGAACTAGAAAACAGAAGTGGTGGTTGCCTGAGCTTGGGAGAGGCGGGGAATGGAGAGTTAGTGTTGAACGGGTACAGAGTTTCCGTCTGGGAAGATGCAAGGGTTCTAGAGGGGGATGGTGGTGAGCGCTGCACAGCAAGTGAATGTGCATCCACAGTGTGAATGTCTTAATGCCATTCTTAAGAACGGTTAAAATGGGGGAGAGGCAAAAAAGAAGAGTAAAAATGGTATATTTTGTGTTGTATGTACCTTACCACAATTTTCTTAAAGAGGAGAAAATAAGGGTTGGGACTGACAGCGATAAAATGACAGGTCCAAAGCCACTATTAGACCAGTCAGCACCCAGGGAGCCAGGTAAGCAAGATACACCCTGCTTTTCAGCGTCACTGAGTCACACGGGCTCTGCCCTCATCAGACGGCTCCCCCATCACATGCTGAAGGCCAGATGGGCTGGCAGATATGTCAAAGCAGATATGCCAAAGCTTAAAAACAAGCTTGGGCTCAAGGACAAAAACTCTCAAATCAAAGCCAGTGCCCTGCCCCCAACCTGGCATAGAAAACACACATCATGTTCTACCTCTGCTTGGCGGAATTTGGACTTGGTTTTCAAGATCACAGAACTGTATCTGACTCATTGGCTGGAAAATGAGCTCATATCAGGAAAAGTAAAATTGATGCAAATTTTTAATGAACCGGTACAATTTCTACCAGCCCAATATTAGATTTTTTTTTTTTTTAAAGTCAGGGTCTTGCTCTGTCACCCAGGCTGGAGTACAAGAGGCATCATGGCTCACTGCAGTCTTGAACTTCTGTGCTCAAGCAATCCTCCTGCTTCAGCCTCCTGAGGGCTGGGACCACAGGCACATATCACTATATCCAGTGAATTTTATAATTTTTTTTATGTCATATAGAGACAAGATCTCACTATGTTTCCCAGGCTGAAATTACCAATCTTTGTAAACTCTTCACAGAAAATCAAGTGTAGGAGGTTTTTCCCTTTCAAGTACCCTCAATTGAAATGCTGAATAGATAGCCATGGATATTCCAGACATATAAAACCACCACTATACTATCTTATTTTTCTCCAAATAGCATATGTACTTTTATTTCAAAATATTCACAAAGTTAAGAAAAAGTACAGTACAGATAACTTTTTGCATTCAACCATTTGAGTGAGGACCTGATGCTCCATCACCCCCCAAATACTTTTTGTAGTTGCTATTTGCTACAAATAAGGACTGTCTCTCACATCATAATAATGTAACCATCAAAAGTAGAAAACGCATTGACACATGACTACCATGTAATTATCATGATTTCTTTAAAAAAAAAATGGGATATAAATAGTAAGAGAAGGTACTGGGACTTATTTTCTTCTTTTTGTCTATTTTCTAAATTTTCTACAATAAAGTCTCCTTTTTTAACGAAGCCGAAACCCAAGCTCATGCTGGGATTCCGCTGTCAAACGCACTATCTCACTTAAATCCTAAGGCCCCCCTGAGATAGCCAGGGCTGTTCCCTTGACTACCAGCATTTCATGAACGAGGACGCAGGGACCCTGAGGTTGCAGAGCCTCCTGAGTCGAAGTAGAAGGAACTGCTATCTGAAGGAGTCTCTCAGGCACCATTCCCTGCTGTACATAGCCAGAGAGGTTTGTAAATATAAAAAGGAAGGGGGTGGGGACAAGAACAGAGGAAGAAAACAGGAAGCCCCACTTGGCAGCAGCTGGAGATGGACATCGCCCCCCTCACCATCAGGAAGGTGAGAGGAACATTCGCACACAAAACAAGCTCATCCATCTGGCCTGAGCAGCCCGTCCTCCACAGAGATGAAACGTGACATCCATGCCCTGCCTCAGCCTTTGAACATCCTTCCAGTTCCTTCGCTATTGACAAACAAGGTCCCTTGGGGTTGAGGGGTAGGAGTTAGGTTAGGAATCTAACCTTTTCTACCCTGCTTCTTCCTGCCCACCTGCAAGAAGGAAGGAGATTACGGGGAGGGCTTGCAGGCATAAAGCCAGGCAGGACGCTCTCAACATTCATCTTCATCTTCGGCTCTGCCCATTAAGAGTGACTCACTCATCCCCAGGACCTAGGCATCATCCGATTCGACCAGATGACTCAGTGCCTTGCCCAAGGGACTCAGTAATTGTCCTATTGTCCTCACTGGCCAAGAGAAGGGATGAAGAGATGGAGAGGCGCCACCATCCACTGCTTCCCAACAGACTAGGAGCCTCCCAGCCAGCTCCCTCCTACCTCTTTTGCCATCAAAGAAGATTTGGGGTGCAGAAGAACAGGGAGTGGTGTGAAATCCGCTTCAGGATGTGTCACAGCCAGCTGGGGACCCACCTGCTAAATGGGATTTGAGTGAACCCAACCCAGACAAGGCTGGATTTGCCAGTCATGCCACTCTCCATCTGCTTACCTAGCTACCGGGTGGGAAAGAGGCTGTAAGTAAAGGAGCAACGGAGAGGAAAAGCTCATGACTTCAAGGGAGGTCAGGGGAGGAACCTCTGGTCTGTTGGCGGGTCCCCAACATCATTTACTAGTTTGTTCATTTATTGATTTATACACTATTTGAGCACCTTCTGTATACTGGCACTGCAGACCTGGTAAGGAGCCAAACGAATGAAACTCTCTGCCCTTGTGGAGCTTCACTTACTGTAAACAAGTAAATTATACCAGGTCAGATGGGGAGAAGGCCCACAGGGAAAAAGGGAAGCAAGGCATGGGGGCTGGGGCTGGCAGGGATGGTGGGCTGGGAATTACCATTTTAAATGTTAGCCTGAGAAGGCCTCATGGATAAAGGGACATTTGAGCAGAAACCTGAAGGAGATGAGGAATCGCGCTATGAAAATACCAGGGTTAGGACACCACCAAACAGAGGAAAAGGCAAGTCCAAAGACCTGAGGCGGGAGCACGTTTCACATCAGCACAGCCAAGAGAACGACCTGAATCAGAGGACCAGCCTCGAGAAACCCTGACACAAAGCCCCCGAGAGCCATCTCTGCCCCCACACCTGAACTCGGGGACCAGGCAAGGGAAACTTAAGGTAGAGAAGACGCTTCTGCGACTCCAACGGGATGTTTTAACAGACCATCCTTCAATCATTCTGCAGCATGGGCACATGGCCTGCTTTTAATAGACACGCGTGGGCTAAATGGCATCACAGAACCATAAATCCCCGTGTTAAAGACTTTCAGGAAAGGAGGTTTTCTGAATTCCTCGATATTTATCCAATGTTTAAATTAAATCCTTAGAAGCTTCTCCTCAAACCTAACCTGAACCCTCCGTACTTCTGTTTCAGGTCAAGAATGATACAACCTCGGCCTACAGTGGGTAGGACACATCCTCAACTTGGGGGGCATCTCAAAGATTGATGCAACATGGACACTTTGGAGGGGGAATGCCTCCGGGTGCTGGAATCTGTGGGAATTGGAAAGTCCTTTTTAGAGAAGGGTTTCTTCTCCCGGAACGCTAGAAGCCTGGGCGGGGCCCAGCTGGAAGTGGAGAAAGGGAGAGGCTGCTGCTCAAGGCTTGTACAGACCAACGAGCCATCAGAACTTTGAAGTGTACAGTCCAGTGCACCAGGCCAGGGAAGGAAGGAGGGTTTCAGGCAGCCACTCTGTCTAGGAATAAAGGCAACATATCTGGCAAGGTCCAACCAGAAACTTCAGCTCAGGGTTCGGAGCACAAGACCCAAACACACAGATAGGATCCTGGTAGAACTCCCAAAGCAACAAGGGGCTCCCTTGAAGAGAAATTTGAGAGATGCATGGAGATAGGGAAAAGAAGAGGAATGGTTAAGTCCTGGCCTCATTCTCTATGGGTCTATCTTAATATATTCCTAGATTTCTGGGACTTAATTTCCAAAGGGTCCATCCTACTGATATCTCCCCTACAGTACACAACATGCTGTGCACATACACAGTAGGTGCTCAGAAACTTTGCGTTGTTGTTGTTAATTTTTTCTTTTTTTTTTTTTTTTTTTTGTTTCTGAGACATACTTGTGCTCTGTCGCCCAGGCTGGAGTGCAGTGGCACAATCTCAGCTCACTGCAACCTCCACCTCCTAGGTTCAAGCGATTCTCATGCCTCTGCCTCCCGAGTAGCTGGGATTACAGGCGCCCACCACCACACCTGGTTAATTGTTGTATGTTTAGAAGAGAGGGGTTTCAACATGTTGGCCAGGCTGATCCCGAACTCCTGACCTCAAGTGATCTGCCCACCAAGTGATCAGCTTCCAAGAGTGCTGGGATTACAGACGTGAGCCACCATGCCCAGCCTCACTAAACATCTTCTTACAAGTGGACACTTTTGAAGGCAGCATCTTCTATCGTGTCATAAACACACCACAGGGACAGCACTGGGTCATTCGCTAGTGAACTACAATTTGGACGAACTGCTTAGATCTTCTTGGGAAATCTGAACTCTCATCTCAAGAGGCATCACAAGGTTGGTGATTCACATTAGCTCTCTAATTGGGAAGCCCAAGCGGGCTGAGGAAGGTGAATACAGGCCCCCAGCCCAGGGCCTGCCACACGGCAGGTACCAGTAACTATTGAGGGCTCTTTACCTTCCCCGTTCACAGGGCGTGACTATCAGCGGCTGCAGGTGACACAAGTGGCACATCACGTCACACAGCAGCCAAAGGAAGACCAACTCCTAAACCAGAACCCATTTCCACGCAGCCCCCTGCAATCGCCTGATCACAGCTCCCCTCCGCCACTCCCTTTCCAGTCTGTTTCACCGCTTCTTATTTGGGCTCTCAGGACAAAGAACCAAAGTTTCAGCAGGACGATGGCCACGGAAGTCAGAATCCGCTAAGGAGTGTATAAGAACTCACCTAGCTAAACACTCCCAAGAGTGAGGCGAACACGAGGGAGGAAGCGCATCTTCCTACCGCTGCCTGACAGGTTGTCATTAGGAGCGGAGGAGGAACACGTTCTGGACATGTCCCCGTAAGCACACCCAGCCCCAGCTCAGGGAGCACCCACTTGCAGGGTCATCCAAATGCCAGCACTCACACCCTATTAATAGTGTCGAGCACTGAAATGAAGCAGACTGCGGTGGGGTGGGTCACTGCAGATAAGACATATAGGACTCAAGCTCCTAGCCTTCAGCAGGAGATACAGAGTCAAAGGCACACTCAAAACTGAGGGGTAGGGAGGCTTGAGGGAGTGGAGACATCTATGGGGCTATCTTACCTGCCTCGCCACCCTCCGTGCTTCCCAGTAGGGCTTGGAGTCTTCCACAGCTTTGCCAATTTTCTTCACCAGTTCGTCCAGTTTCACCGTTGCTTCAACCAGAACAGAGCGGAACTTCTGACGAGCATCCTGCAGCCAGGGGAAACCGAGGAAACACAGTTCAGGCTTAAGAAGGGATCTGCAAACACCTACTGGACCTAGACAAAAACACCAACAAACGACTTTACCCAACATACAGACCTCTAAAGTAGCACCTTTGTAAGACAGTGTCTAGAGCAGCACCGCCCAAAAGAGCTTCCTGCCACGGCGGAAACGTCCCGTGCTCTGCGCTGTGCAGTGCGGCGGCCACCAACCACATGTGGCTACCGAGCGCTTGGAACTGGCTGGTGTGACTGAGGAAAGGAGTTTTTAGTTTATTTAATTTTAATCAGGCCGGGCGTGTTAGCTCAAGCCTGTAATCCCAGCACTTTGGGAGGCCTAGGCAGGCGGATCACTTGAGGTCAGGAGTTGGATACCAGCCTGGCCAACATGGCAAAACCCCATCTCTACTAAAAATACAAAAATTAGCCAGGTGTGGTGTCAGGCACCTGTAGTCCCAACCACTCAGAAGGCTGGGGCACAAGAATCTCTTGAACCCAGGAGACAGAGCTTGTGGTGAGCAGAGATCATGCCCCTGCACTCCAGCCTGGGTGACAAAGCACAACTGTCTCAAAAAAAAAAAAAAATTTAGTGAGCAACAACGCAAAGTTTCTGAGCACCTACTGTGTATGTGCACAGCATGTTGTGCACTGTGGGGAGATATCGGTAGGATGGACCCTTTAGAAATTAAGCCTATCTCTGCTAAAACTACAAAAATTAGTCGGGCACAGTGGGGGGGCACCTGTAATCTCAGCTACTCAGGAGGCTGAGGCAGGACAATCATTTGAATCAGGAGGCAGAGCTTGCAGTGAGCCGAGATCATGCCACCGCACTCCAGCCTGGGTGACAGAGTGAGACACTGTCTCAAAAAAAAAAAATAATTCATTCACTATATTTAAAATTTTTTAATTAACATGGCTAACAACTACTATATTGGATAGCATGGTATAGATTCAAAAGCTTTGTCCAGGACCTCTGGACAGCATGTTGTCAAAGTTCAGGATTTTAATCAGAGACATGGATTCAACGCTGACTAAACATCTTTCTGGGGAAGAATGTCCAACCGCCTCTGGCAGCTTCAGTCCAAATGATGCTGTCAACGTTAAACACTGAGTGCAAATTTATTTATTTATTTACCACATGCCAGACCTGGTGCTGGGCCTTAGGCGTGGCCCTGTCTCCAGGGCACTTACAGCCTGGTGGGTGAGGTAGGTATTACAGCCCATTCCAGAAAAGTCAGTGACAAGGTAGGAATGGTCCAGGCGCCATGGAATTCAGCAGGGAAGAATGGCACCAGACCATGTATCAGAGGGAGAGTCACAGGAAACTTCCAGAGGAGTACAAAAGTCCAAAGCATGAATAGGAATTCAGGGGAGGGAAAGAAAATACTGAGTCCCAAGCAGGCAGCAGAGCCTGTGTCCAGATAAGAGGGGAATGGGAACAGCATGGTGTTTGCAAGAAACCAAAGGAGGCCGGAGGTCTGGAATGTGGAGAATGGCAAGAGATAAGGGGTGGCCATCCATCCTGGCAACAGCAACTAGTAACTTGGACCTTGACAGGAGTTAGGAAGGCAAAGGAGGACTGTGTAAGGCTTAATCATGTTGTAAAAGTCAAGAAACCAGATCCAAGAGGTATGAGAGAAAAAAAAAAAGTTAAATAAGTTAGTCCCAGGTCTAGGAAGACCTATTAGGAGGGATCAGGTCAGTGACTCAAACCCCACATCCCCTCTACCTCTCCCTCAGTCATCTGCCTGACAAAGCCACACCTAGGGGAGGGAGGGACACATGCATAAGTTTTTAAAAAAATGGGAAACGGAGGCCAGGCACGGTGGATCACGCCTGTAATCCCAGCACTTTGGGAGGCCAAGGCGGCTGGATCACCTGAGGTCAAGAGTTCGAGACCAGCCTGACCAACACGGAGAAACCCTGTCTCTACTAAAAATACAAAATTAGCTGGGCGTGGTGGCACATGCCTGAAATCCTCAGCCTCAGGAGACTGAGGCAGGAGAATCACTTGAACCTGGGAGGCAGAGGTTGCAGTGAGCCGAGATTGCTCCATTGCACTCCATCCTGGACAACAAGAGCTAAACTCTGTCTCAAAAAAAAAAAAAAGGAAAATGGCCGGGCACAGTGGCTCACACCTGTATTCCCAACACTTTGGGAGGCCCAGGTGGGAGGATCGCTTGAGCCCAGGAGTTCAACACCAGGCTGGAGGATATAGTAAGACCCTGTCTCTATAAAACACAAAACTAGTGGCCAGGTGCGGTGGCTCACACCTGTAATCCCAGCACTTTGGGAGGCCGACACGGGCAGTTCACGAGGTCAGGAGATCGAGACCATCCTGGCTAACAAGGTGAAACCCTGTTTCCACTAAAAATACAAAAAAATTAGCCGGGCGTGGTGGCCGACGCCTGTCGTTCCAGCTCCTTGGGAGGCTGAAGCAGGAAAATGGCATGAACCCAGGAGGCAGAGCTTGCAAGTGAGCCAAGATGGTGCCACTGCACTCCAGCCTGGGCAACAGAGTGAGACTCCATCTCAAAAAAAAAAAAAAAAAACCTAGCTGGGCATGGTGGCATGTGCCTACGGCCAGGGCGGGAAGATCGCTTAAGCCCAGAAGTTTGAGGCCATAGTGAGCCGAGATCACACCACTGCATTCCAGCCTGGACGACAGACCCTGTCTCAAAACAAAAAGAAAAGAAAAGAAAAGAAAAGGGGAAGTGGATACTCCAAAGGAAAAACACATGATCACGAGCTATGAGGCTGGAGACTCAACACCCACCTGCTGGTAAAACATGTATTCTATTGGCTAGAGGGGCCTGCCTCACAAGTAACTATCGGAAAAATGTTATTTTTTTTTTTTTGAGAGAGTCTTGCTCTGTCACCCAGGCTGGAATGCAGTGGCATGATCTCGGCTCACTGTATGTAACCTCTGGCTCCCGGATACAAGCAACTCTTGTGCCTCAGCCTCCCAAGTAGCTGGAACTACAGGTGTGCGCCACCACGCCCAGCTAATTTTTTTTTCCATATTTTTAGTAGAGATGAGGTGTCACATGTTGTCCAGGCTGGCCTCAAGTAATCTACCTGCCTAGGCCTCCCAAGATGCTGGGATTACAGGCGTGAGCCACTGTACCTAGCCAAAATTTTATTTCTAAACATGCAATTGCAGGGGTCTCATGGGGGTAGAGGAGGCTCTGATCAGTTCTAAAGCATCCCGTCATCCCAAGCTGCGGGCTTGCTAGATGGGTTTGAAAATGCCGCCGGCATTCCAAAATATGAGGGTAAAAGCTCTACCTCCCATGGGAACGCCTCAGTTCCCGAGGCTGGATCCCACATCCAACACAGGCTTTGCCCCCTTTCCCCTGGTTCTGTGCCATCATCATCATCCTGATTTCCTCTGCCTTCTCCCTTATCAGACCAGGCTTAGGGTCATCCGCTGCAGCTTCTACAGGCAGAAAACAAGACTAGCCTTGTTCTCGGGGGAAGTGCCCAGGGAATGGAGAAGCCCCACAGAGCTTCTACAGGACTTGGTTTCCAGCAAGTGGGAAGCAGCATGCTGTCAAAACCCAGGATTTTAATCAGAAACAGATTCGATGCTGACTAAAGTTCCTTCTGCAAGGCCCTAAGCAGGGCCTTCTCTATGAACCATACCTATAAAATTGTTACTTTCCATCCCATAGGGAGGGCTCTTAGAAGGAATCAAGGAGAATACAAATGTAAAACATTTAACAATTTCTGGGCACACAGTCAGTGCTCAATAAATGTATACAATTTTTCCTCCTGGTATAAAAAGAGACCCCAAGACCCTATTAAAAACTACCCAGGGAGTTTCCCGGAGACAAGGGCACGGCGGACATAATAACCTGTTACACTGTGCAGGCAGCCGCTTTGCAAGATGCACTTGCATGCATGACCGCATCCTCACGGTCACCTCCCTGGTGGTGGGCAGTGCCAGTGCTATCCACATTCACACCACTAAGAAAACTGAGGGCCAGATTGGTCAGCGTGTGGCCTGCAGCAGGTCACATCATCCCCCACGCCTACTCTGTTAAATGAGAACTGGGCCCCAAAGCAGTGGCCTATGGACCAATAAGCTTAGTGCATTTGGCTGGTATGCTGTGTAGTAAATGTCAGGGAAAATTCACATTTTTAAAAAAAAAAGTGAATTCTCAAATTTTTAGTTTAAAGAAAGAAAAATAGCTAGGAGTAGACCAGAAGGTGCCCCCTTAGGCAGGGGTTACCCTCCTCTCCAGTCCCTATCACTCTGGTGCCTGAATCACTCATTCAGGTTCCCTGCCCAGCAGCTAAAGACATCTGATCTGCCAAGAGCTCTTTAGGGCACTGGTGAATACAACCCACCAACACTGCCTTTGTGGAGAAAGAAGGATGGATACAGGGCACAGACTGACTGACTGCTATGTGACAGGCACTGCTGTCAGGGCTTTAACCCCACCAATTTGTGCAATCACTAACAATCCTAACAGGTAGGTGCCATTGTTGTTATCCACATTTTACAAACGAGGAAATAGAGGCAAGGAGAAGAAAGGTAACTTGCCCAAGGTCACAGAGCTGGGAAATGACAGAGCAACAATTAGAGTCAAGCAGTGCTAAGACTACTTATCCACACTGAGCAACAGACACACGGCTGAGAAGGCCGCCCAACCCAAGTCAGACGTGAAGAAAGGGGATTCCACCAGACAGAGAAGGCGGTCATTCGACCCTCCAGCATGGACAGGCTGGCCTGGTAGGGGCTGGAGCCAGGAAGCCTCCTGGGCCACATAAAGGCATCTGAACTTCATCCCATGAGCAATGGGAGACCATGGCATGGTGGGGGGAAGGGGAGATTACTTCTTGTTTCTTTTTTTGCAGAAGATTTTCTGGTGCTAGTTCATCACTGAAATCCTGTGTCCCTCTGCTATTCTCTATTTGCCATTTCTCTTCCTTTGGCCATCAATCATATCTCAAAATTGAACCTTTTAACCTGGTTCTGTGTGGTGGCTTTTCTTCCCATAGGGTTACTTAAGTCTCAAGTAATTTATTTCCAATGCACCCTTTGTCAGAAATAATTAAAGAATGCATTCTACCACAAAAAGGAAACATAATCATAGTTTACTAGATGGCTCAACTGTGAATAGCACTTACCTAGCTGCAATAAGGTACTCAAATACTGACCACCATGGATTCTGTTGAGAGGACAGGAGATAGGAAAAGTACGAGACCGAGGGCGAAAAGAGACAAAACCTCATCTTCCACAGCAGGATGTCAACAGATAGTCACCCAAACGAAAAAAATCAAGTAGTCGTCACACACTACATACTACTTGGGCACAGAAGTAAATACCTCCATCAGCTAAAATATATTAAACTCATATAGTTAACTGTCTAGGGGAGGAAAAACAGGGGTAGGGTGGGCGAATGGGATAGTATAGGGCTTTTTGTTTGCTTTATTTTGTGTTTTTGTTTTTTGGGGGGTTTTGGGGTTTTCATTTTCACTTGCTCTTAGCCGAAAGACTGAGAAGCATTGGGGTTTTTGTTTTCTTAAGAGACAGAGTCCTGCTATGAGGCCCAGGCTGGAGTGTGGTGGCTATTCACAGGCATGATCATACCACACTGTGGCTTCAAACTCCCGGGCTCAAGGGATCCTCCTGCCCCTCCCAAGTAGTTGGGACTACAGGTGTAGAACACCCTGCCTGGATTTTTGTTTCCAACTGTAAAATACCATAGATTTTTCTAAGCAAGGGCATGACCTGATCAAATTTAGGTTTTACAAAATTGTTACCTGGGTGCAGAGTATGTTAAAAGACCCCTCGGGTGATTCTGATGGGCAGGTTCAGGGCCCGCCAGTCTGACTGATGCCCTTTTTGTGACTATCTGTGTTAAGTGTGTGACCATCAAAGGGTATTAAACCCAGAAGACTCGATTTGACATCAGCGTTTCCTTCTATAAATGAGGTTGTGCTGCCAGGAATGATGCATGACTGGCTGACATCCAACCACCAACAAGCCTATTCATCAAAGATGCATTGAAACTAAACACAAAGCCGGTCCCCGCCCCCGCCCCCCATCCCCGTAAGAAAAAGCCCACCCAGTTGTTACCATTCCACTGAGGGTCACAGCTACTTGGGTAACAGTTCCCAAAAGTACTGAGGTATGAGAGGCCACAGACCAAAATCTTTCCTATCCCCAGCATTACAGCCCTAATATTCCTTCGTCCTCACCCCCACCTCTCAGTCCCTAGTGATGTGACAGGGCCTGGCCACAGTCATACTCCTAGCTACAGTGACTGTTCTGTGAGCAGGGGCGACAGACGTAACCCATCACAACCAATGAGACTTCATTTTGGGACCTTTCTGAAACTGTCAGAGGAACTTTCTTCCACTGAGATGTTTAAGAGAATGGAATGAAAGCCTACAGCAGACAGCAGCCATCTTGGCACCATAAGGGGAGAGCCTGACAAAGAAGAAAGAAGGGAAGGAGACCCCTAGGAGGTCCCAGTGGCACTTGGAGCCTCTGGACCCAGCAACGCCTTACAACCTACCCCTATACTCCTCTTCCCTGAGTCAAGACAGGCCCCCTTCTGCTATCATTCTATTTTGTTCAAGCTAGCTAAAATTGTATTGCTGTCACTTGTAGTTGAATTAAGCTTTAAACATGCGATTGAAAGATACACCTTATGGAAGCCATATTAACATAGGAAAGCAAGGGCCAACCAACTCACATTCTTTTTTTTTTTTTTTTTTTTTTTTGAGATGGAATCTGCTCTGTCGCCCAGACTGGAGTGCAGTGGCCAGATCTCAGCTCACTGCAAGCTCCGCCTCCCAGGTCATTCTCCTGCCTCAGCCTCCCGAGTAGCTGGGACTACAGGCGCCCGCCACCTCGCCCGGCTAGTTTTTTGTATTTTTTAGTAGAGACGGGGTTTCACCATGTTAGCCAGGATGGTCTCGATCTCCTGACCTCATGATCCGCCCGTCTCGGTCTCCCAAAGTGCTGGGATTACAGGCGTGAGCCACTGCGCCCGGCCCCAACCCACATTCTGTAGCATGGCAAAGCACTGTAATTAAATACAGTTTGCTGGAGGGCTTCTGCCCCTGACAATAAATCCATGTGT
This sequence comes from Mandrillus leucophaeus, assembly GCF_000951045.1. NCBI lineage: Eukaryota > Metazoa > Chordata > Mammalia > Primates > Cercopithecidae > Mandrillus > Mandrillus leucophaeus. Next base: position 4,037,310 of record NW_012101876.1, on the reverse strand, counting down.
ATAAGGAGCAGAGTCTGTAGAATTTAGTTCAACCTAGCTTTTATGAAGCATTTCTTTAGATACATCTTAAAGCTACCTTGCCACAATTGAACTTGGGCTTTTTGTCTTGTTTCTTAGTTAAAGAAAAGACTTGACCGTGATTCTTTGTCTCCTGCAATTACAAGCAAATGTGTTTTCCAAGATCAAAGTGGGGATGGCTTCGGGAATGTCCAGAGAGGAGAGTAAGCTGACTGCTTTCCCTGCAGGAAATGAGCCATGGAGAGGAATGGCTCAAAAGTACAAGCTTATCTGAGAGAGCGAGCAGATCTTCCACCAGTCAAGAAAAAGAATCCATTTACCATCCCAGGGCTGTTTACCAGGGGAATTTTTAGATCAGCACTTGAAAGAATTCTCCAACAGTTTCCTCTGCTTGGAGGAGGCTTCAGCTCTTCAAATCTGAAAAGTGTGTTTCATCCATTAGGTGACTCAGACTGAAGGTAATTTATTCAAGCAAAGAATTGCTAGGGGTGGCAGAGTCTCCCTGTCTGACTGTGTCAGTGTGTCAGACACACAGCCCTGTGTCAGATAAGAGCTCAAGCTAAACCACACCAGCCAGCACCAGTCTACACTGGAAGCAGCATGCAGGTTGAACCTGCAGCACACAGGATGAGTCCCTGTTTTCTGGCCAATCGCTCACCTGCTCACCTCAATTACCTTGCCTGGAAACTGAGAATCATGGCTTTTCCTCTTCACAGGTGTCCCCAGAATTAAGTGAGATAAAGATGGGATGGTGGTGTTTAAAAAATAACTGTCCTACATGTTAGAGACAACACCATACTTCAAAAGATCCTTACTAATGCCATTTACAAGTATACCACTTTCACTTGGCAGAGAGACACACAACAACCCTGTAAAACAGGCTCAGCCAGAATTTCCATCCCGAGTTTACAGATAAGAAAACTGGAGGCCAGGTGCGGTGGCTCACTCCTGTAATCCCAGCACTTTGGGAGGCTGCAGGCACATCACCTAAGGTCAGGAGTTCGAGACCAGCCTGGCCAACATGGCAAAACCCCATCTCTACTAAAAACACAAAAATTAGTCGGGCATGGTGGGTGCCTGTAATCCCAGCTACTTGGGAGCCTGAGGCAGGAGAATTGCTTGAACCCAGGAGGTGGAGTTTGCAGTGAGCTGAGATCACACCACTGCACTCCAGCCTGGTGACAGACACTCTGTCTCAAAAGAAGAAAAACAAAAGAAAACTGGAGCCCTGGAGTTCCAGGTGACCTAATCTCTTTGCATAAGGTCACAGGACTAGTAAGTGTCCAGTGTTAGATGAAAGCAGACATTTTCAGTACTTTTTGTTCTTTGTTTTTTGAGACAGGATCCCTCTCTGTTACCCAAGCTGGATGCAGTGTCGCAATCACGGCTCACTGCAGCCTCCACCTCCTGGGCTCAAGCAATGCCCCTATCTCAGCCTCCCAAGTCGCTGGGACTACAGGCACGTACGACCACACCTGGCTAATTTTTAAATATTTTGTAGAGATGAGGTCTCACTGTGTTGCCCAGGTTGGTCTCAGACTCCTGGGCTCAAGCAATTCTCCTGCCTCGGCCTCCCAAACTGTTGTGATTACAGGCGTGAGCCACTGCGACCGGCCATCTTCAGTCTTCCAGTCCAGTGTGCCAGTCACTTCACCAGTGGTTCTCAGAGTGTGGTCTGGGGAAACCACTGGTGGGGGTGGGGCACCTGGAAACCTTTTCAAGGAGTCTGCAAGATGGAAGCCATTTTCATTAATAAAGACTTGCCATTTTCACTGTCATTCTCTTATGAGTGTTCAGTAGAGTTTTCCAGAAGCTACCTGACAGGTGGCACAGCAAGAAATGACATGAAATGCAGAAGGAGGTGAGAGAATCAGCTCTTCTATTAAAGCCAGACATTAAAGAGATTTGCCAAAGTACGTAAAACAATTACTCTTTCGTTGAATTTTTTGTTTGGAAAAATAGTCCTTTTTCATAAAATATATTATTTTTGTTAACATATAATAGGCTGATTGTCATTTTAATGAATATAGACCTTTGAAATAAATGTCTGTTGATTTCTATATGGCAAATATTAATACTATCCACAAAAATGAAGCTCTCTGGGGTACTCAATGATTACCAAGAACGTGAAGGGGGACCTGTAGCCAAAAAGTTTCCAGTGTGCTGCATGCACCTGCCCTCGGGCCTGCTCTACATAGACCCCTCTCGAACCAAAGACAAGAGTGTACGTTCAATAAGAATGAAGCAGTTGTTCCTTCTCAGATCTTGTTTAAATGCTTCTGGTTCTGTCAGGGAGAAAGACTCCATTAGGTACCACAATCTCTTCAGCACCTGCATACATTTGCTAATCTCTTTCTTAAAGAAAAGGGAAGCTAATCCAGGCTCAGAGCCTTCCATAAAGAGGAGAATCTGCTAGAATTTGATAAGGAGAACTATAAATCCACCGGAAACAACATAACATTACTCTGAAAGTCATAAGCTGTACCCTGACAAGGTGGGCACTCCCTATGTATATATTATTCTTTAA
>NW_012101876.1:4031303-4032638 GCF_000951045.1 Mandrillus leucophaeus | reverse complement strand
AGAGGGAGAGACAGACAAAAACAGAGGTGAGAGACAGACAAAAACAGAGGTGAGAGACAGAGAAAAACAGAGGTGAGAGACAGACAAAAACAGAAGTGAGAGACAGACAAAAACAGAGGTGAGAGACAGAGAAAAGCAAATGTGGAGAGAACCATGAGGTGGCACGGGAGGGGCGGTGAGAGGTGACCTGGGCTCCTGATTCCAATCCTGTGACAACACACTCATATGATGTATCAATCAAACACGACACTTTTGAGAATAAGGAGAGGCACTATTAATAACTGTGCTGGGTCCACAGGCATCCACCAAGACTGCCAGGGCCAACTGAGACATGTGGTTTCCCTGCGCATCAGAGCCAGTGACACTTCCCCTCCCTTGAGTTCCATGAGACTCCTACAACCTTTCAGAAAATCCTCCCTTTAATGTAAGCTATTTGAATGGGTTGTGGAATAAAACACAGGATAGTCTAACCCCAGCTTGGGCATCACCCAGCTCCAGACCCTCTGGGCAAGCCCTGTGCATTCAACGACTTTGACAAGGCCAGATCCTATTTCTTCACTCCAACCCTTTCCAAGGCATCACACTGCCTGTCCTTATCTGAACCACCAAGAGGTTCCTTTCACTAAGAGGACAGAGACAAAGAAAATATAGGGGTCATCATGGTTTTCTCCTTCCAGTTTCCCTCCTCTGAGGTTAACAAGGGTCTTGGACCCTTTTAAGGCCTAAGTAGAACCAATTCCCTCCTTCAGAAAGGGTCTGGTTTAGAGCCCTGATCTAACTATAAAGTGTTTCTAAACAAGCAGGTGAGCACCCAGTTCCACCTCCCAGAACATCGCAGGCCTCCTTTCAATCCTTGGCCTGTGTCGTGATTCCATAACCAAAGGGAAGTGCTGCCATTTGGAGGCTGAGTTAAGGTGAATGGCTCTTTAACTTTTTAGTTTAAAATAATTTCAAACTTGGAAAAAATGAGGGTAAGATGCAGACGCCATGCCCCTTTACCCTGGAATATTTTGGGTGTATATTTTCACTTATATAACCAGAGTACAATAATCAAAGTCAGAAGATTAACATTGGTACAATGCTATTAATCTGGTCTACAACTGTCTCCAAATTGCATCAACTGTCCCACCAATGTCTTTTATAATAAAGGGCAAAAATTGTTTTCCTGGTCCAAGATCCAATCTAAGAGTCACACATGGCATTTTGTTATCTAACATTCTTTCATCTGGAACAGTGCTTCAGTCTTTGTCTTTCATAGCCTCGATTTTTAAATAATATGAGCCAGATATTTTGTAGAACGTCATTTGGAAAAGACTCCCTTTTTTTTTTTTTTTT
>NW_012101876.1:4026970-4028555 GCF_000951045.1 Mandrillus leucophaeus | reverse complement strand
CCTGTAATCCCAGCTGCTCGTGAGGCTGAAGCAGGAGAATCGTTTGAACCTGGGAAGCAGAGGCTGCAGTGAGCTGAGATCATGCCATTGCACTCCAGCCTAGGCAACAAGAGTGAAACTCCACCTCAAAAAAAAAAAAAACCTAAAGTAAAAACATGAACCAATTTAAAAGACAACATGGAATAAATAGCACACGCAGTCCTAGAATATGGCAAAAATGATGGCAGCAGCAGCAGAATAACTGGAGTTAGGGAAATCCAGCCTTAGAACAATGGGAAAGTCTCCATTAGCAGGAACATACTAGAATTCTATGATAAAAGGCACTATGAAAACATCTGACTTACTGGCCAGTAGTAAAGGTACCTGAAATGTTCCATTCACTATCACTTTTAACGGCAAAACCACAATTACTTTTGCACCAACCTAATACAAATCATGCTTTCTTTTCACCCATCCAATCTATTCTCTAAGAGCACTTGTGGCAGCTACTAGAACACACAAAGAAACCACTTTAAATAGCGCTTGGGTGAAAAGGGAGCAAGTGCTCTCCAGCACTGGCTGATGGAACTTCTGCGATGATGACATGTGCTACATCTGTGCCATCCAACACAGAAGCCACGGCCACTTGTGGCCAAGCACACACTCAAAATGTGGCTGGCGCAACTAAGTGTTGTATTCTATTTAACTTCAAGGGGCCAGGCGCGGTGGCTTACACCTGTAATCCCAGCAGTTTGGGAGGCCACAGTGGGAGGATCTCCTGAGTCCAGGAGTTTGAGACCAGGCTGGGCAACACAACGAAACCCCATCTCAACTAAAAATACATAAATGAACCTGGTGTGGCAGTGCATGCCTAGAGTCCCAACTACACGGGAGGCTGAGGCAGGGGGACTGCTTGACCCCAGGTGGTCAAGGCTGCAGTGAGCCAGGATCGTGTCATTGCACTCCAGCCTGGGTGACAGAGTGAGACACTATCTCAAAAAATAAAAACTTAATTAACTTAGTGATTTTTTTTTAAATTGTTTTCTGGGATGGAGTCTCACTCTGTCACCAGGGCTGGAGCGCAGTGGCGCGATCTCGGCTCACTGCAACCTCCGCCTCCCAGGTTCAATAGACTTAATGATAATTTAAATAGTACAGCACAGGCCTAGCCCTAGACCGTTCTCTGCTTTGAGAGATCCTGCCATGCTTTCTGGGGGCCTCAGGATGCCTTCCCTCCTGCCTCTGTCTGGTTTTTCTTCTTAGTCCCAGCTCCCGCTGTGAGGAGCTTTCATAGCCCTGAGGGCCAGAGCAAGCTGATTCTACCTTAAGAATTCTGCAGCAGAGACAGAAGCACAAAGACTGCATCAGAGCAGAGTGGGGGTCCAAGGGAGCCACACCAGAAAGGCCAAGACAGGAGGGTACAGGAGCCAGGAAGAAGCAGAGGTAGAGAGCAGGGGTACGGATGAAGACCACCAGGGAGCTGGAGCCAGCCACAACCCTCCTGCTCACAGCACAGGCCCAATTCCACAGCAGTCGGTGTCATCCAACTAGAAGACCCAGGTGAAACAGCCCCAAGGTGACACATACAAATGGAATAGGAAGAACA
>NW_012101876.1:4014785-4025470 GCF_000951045.1 Mandrillus leucophaeus | reverse complement strand
CAACCTCCGCCTCCAGGGTTCAAGTGATTCTTCTGCCTCAGCCTCCTGAGTAGCTGGGACTACAGGCACCCACCACCACAACTGGCTAATTTCTGTATTTTTAGTAGAGATGGGGTTTCACCAAGTTGGTCAAGCTGGTCTCAAATTCCTGACCTCATGATCCGCCAGCCTCGGCCTCCCAAAGTGCTGGGATTACAGGTGTGAACCACCATGCCCAGCCAAGACTTGCTTTCAATTCATCTTTTTTGTTGATGTTACTTAGGCACCAGAATGGAATTGAACCAATTACCAAAAAATGTTTAAAGTAGCCCAAGGTAGATCCTTTTGGAGTTCGTAAGTGTGCTGATTGGGTGTTCACGTGCACGTGTCAGATATGCCATCTTCGAATTTTGTTATGATGTGATGTGAGCACATTACTCATCTGATATGAAATGGGGAAAAAAAAAATAGCCCAAGGTACAAATCTCCACGAACAAAGGAAAAAACTCATCAGCCCTTTAAACGTGCAAGCAAGCACAGGGGTCAGTACTACAAGGCCCGGGAGGATGGACCAAAGCTACATGACAACCCTGCACGCACGTAAGCAAGGAAGCTCTCATGCACACAGCTAGAAAGACTGGTGGAACCCCAGTAATTTTTCATTTATGGCCAAACACATGTTCTTAAATCCACAGGATTCTTTGAGTAAGAGGATGCAGAAATGCTGAAACAGCAGTGTTTTACCGAATTCAACCACAAAAGCACTATTTCCATGTTGACGCCAGGAGGCTTCACATATTTCCTCAACTGCAAGACCCACGAGGTTCTTCAAAAATTCACAATCATTAGATTTCAGACAGATTACACCATTGATGTGCATGTTTACTGGGGCTGATGTGTCAACCACCACCCAAGCTGTTATGAAATACAAGGACCACTTTATAATTAGCACAAGTCTTAGAATAGGGCGATATGGTGAGTTCACGGCCCCGCCTCGGAGAGCTCTGGAGAACAGTTAGTGTAGCCTACACAGGAATCACACATCCACCCACCACAGCATTCCAGGCAGGCTGGCTGGCTGGCTGACTTCTGCTGGCTTTTAGATAACCTCCTCCTGCCTTCAGCTAATCAAAACGTTAAGAAAGGAGAGCACAGGATGCAAAAGAGCCAAAGTCAAAGTCGACGGCTGTAACTTTAGAGACACAGGAGAAACGACCAGAAGGAACAGCTAAAAACATCATTTCATCAGAATAGAACTAGGGGTGCGGGGGAGTGAGGTAGAGGACTTTCATTTTGCATTATAACTTACCAGGGACTCTTTTAAAAAAACTATGTCCACGTATCGTTTCAACAAAAATGAAATTTTAAGTCTATGACAGCATAGATTGACTACAGAGCTTTTGTATTTCCCCAACTGTCAAGACCGAAGGTGGTTCATAATTTATTCAACATGTGGCTAGATCAGAATGGAGATCCCAGTCAAACAATATCGGGGCTGGAAAAAAGTTTGCCCATCTTTTAGTTTAGATGCTCCCATTTCACTGATGAAGTGACTGAAATCTCAGGAGATAAAGATCCTCTCCCAAGGATCTATACCTGATTAATATCAAGGCGAAGATTGAAAACCTGGTCCCCTAAGTCCTAGACTCTAGCATTCTTTCATCTATGCAGCCTCAGTGGGGATCTCAGAATATGCATCCGCTATGCCTCCAAACACAAACTACTTAAGGGCATGGGCTTCAGCCTCAGATTCCTGGATTCGTTATACATCCTGGCTCCACCACTCCTTGGCTGTGTGACCTGGGAGAACTGACTTATTCACTCAGTGCCTCCCTTTCTCATCAACATTCTGAAGGACTGTCGTGAGAATGAATAGGATAAAATATAGAAGCCACTTAGCACAAAACTTAGCATATAATAGCCTTTCACAAAATAGTGGTTATTTTTACTTAGGTGCCATTATTTAATAAATGGCTAAGGGGCTGGAGGAGGAAAGGACCAACATTTGTTGGCCATATATGCCCGGCACCATGCCGGACGCTTTACAAACATCACCATATTTAACCCTTAACAGCCCTGGTAAGATCCGTATTGCCCTTCACATTTTGGAAGGAAATTAAACCCAGATAAGCTAATATAACTTACCAAGACTGTACAGCACATTAAGAGGCAGAGAATTCAAATCCAGCGCTGAGCTCTAAAGCCCACACTTTCCACCATCATATGCTATGGAGCTATGTAGTTTAGTTTCTATCAGCTCCAAGAAAAAAGTTTTCCTATGCATTTTTTTTTTTAAGACAGAGTCTCGCTTTGTCACCCAGGCTGGAGTGCAGTGGCATGACCTTGGCTCACTACAACCTCCGCCTCCCAGGTTCAAATGATTCTGTGCCTCAGTCTCCCAGGTAGCTGGAATTACAGGCATGCACTACAATACCTGGCTACTATTTTTTCTTTTTTGTATTTTAGTAGAGATAGGGTTTCATCATGTTGGCCAAGCTAGTCCTGAACTCCTGGCCTCAAGAGATCTGCTGGCCCTGCCCTGGCCTCCCAAAGTACTGGGATTACAGAAGTGAGCCACTGCACCCAGCCTCCTATGCTTTTTTTGACCCTAAGTTTCACAACATTGAAGTGTGGTTTTAACAAGTTCCAAGTGGGGAAGTAGATGTAATCTCTATCAAATAAGTGCAATACCAGGACTCTTTCCCCAGAGAAGACCCAGCAAAACCAGTGGCAGGGAAAGAAAACAGCATATCTATCTGGAATTGCCCAAGGGGCTTTAGAACCCTACCACCCTGAATTATAAAGCGTCTGTCTAATTATTGTAGTACCTCTGGCTCTAGGCTCCACTAATTTTTTCTAATAGGCATTGAAGCCATGCCATAATTTTTTTCTCAGGCAAAATTTTTAAGAAATGGGCAAACTGGCAAAGAATTTCCTATGGCAAGACCCACAGCATTACTAAAAACTGTCCATCTTGCCTTTATCGTTGCTGGCTTGAGGTCACCGGGAATACTAACCAAAGTCCTTGCTTTGCTGGCTGGTTAACCATTAAAGCACCTCACGAAGACACTGAAACATGGTTGTTTCTGAAGTCTCCCCACAGAAAGAAAGGGAGGAAAGGAAGAAAGTATATGTCCTACGGGCCTCAAAATAAGCCAGTGTCTCTACATCATCATGAGGGTGGCAGTTTTCAAATATGGCCGACAATTCTTTAGCACTGCCCCAGGATCAAGAAGAATTAGAATCCAGGTGGGCTCATGACTGCTTGGACCAACAGATTAGAATAGAAGAGCTACTCTGGAGGTTCCAAGGCTTAGTCAGAAAAAGCCATGAAGCTCCCACCTGGTCATCTTAGGACACTCACTCTGGAAGGAGCCAGAAACCAAAAGGAAGCGAAAGTACCACACGAGAAAGGTCACACGTAGGCACGCTGGTTGCAACTCCAGCTGAGCTCTCAGCATAAGCTTTCAGAGCCAGCATCCTCTGTCAAACACAAGCGTAGGCCATCTCAGACATCCAACCAAGCCCTCAAATGACTACAACCCAGGCTGACATCTGACTGCACAAAACTCCTCAAGCAAGGACCGCCCAGCTGAGCCCTCGCAAAACCCTCTCCAAATTCCTAACCCACAGATCATAGGCAAAATAAAACAGTTGTTTTAAGCTATCAAGGCTTGGGATAATGAGGGAGAAACAGTAACCAGAACAATGAAGAAGAAGCACACCCCGTTTCTTCTTCCAATAAAGCCAAAAATCAAGTAAGAGAACATTAAATCTGTGGGCTTCAAATCTAGCAAAACGAAGCTGAATCCTTTCTCACGCTGGAAACAAAAGGGTGTGGTGAATGAAGACAACCAAACCCCATTCATCATGTTTTGGTTGGGTTTAATGCCAAACAAGAAAAGATTTATATTAAGAGGGCTGAGCTGCAGTTACAATAAACAGCGGATATTCCTCTCATTGTCTCCCTGATAGCAGTTTCTTTCTGTCAGAACAAACACTAACATCTCTTAGATAATCCAGCAAAACACGGCAAAGGAAAAAAAAATCAGGCAAGAATAGAACAAAATTTTTTCCATCTTCCTTTAAGGAAATGAAAGGGGCTGACTTGCCGAGCTCTCCAAGAGCTGCTTTGCAAATTCTGTGATACTCTTGGTTAAAATGCACTACAAAAAAGCAGTATAGTCTTTAATGCTGGAAACATCTACGTGGCAATCGGCAGACTAAGTAACTCTCACAGAGAAAGGCTGGGCAAAGATACCTGGGCTGCCTGCCAAAGGATGAGGTTCAATAGATGTTTAATTCATCCAGCCAAAACACACACACACACACACACACACACACACACACAACACTATGTTAAAGTCCCTACAACAAATGCTGATAAAGAAAAATAACAGCACAAAATTAAAAGGCTACAGTCCACAGGGACCAGATCTCTGTCAACTTGGGGATTTGAAGATTCTCATTAACCACAGGGATAGCAACGAATCCATCAACCCCCATAGCCTGTCTTCTTTTGCGATGACACTCAGAGTCAGAGGGAAGGCACCTTGAACACAGCTGGGGATACAGTCACATGATTTGTAGGAAAGTCGGCAGGTACTGCAATAGCAAGCGCTTATGACCCTGCCAAGGGTTTCAGCTGAGGGGCCAGGAGAGTTTGTGTATTATCTTGTTGGTCTTTGCAGGTTAAAAGGAAGACATGCCTAGTTTTTTTAAGGCAATACAGTCTATGTCAATATTAGATAGCTATTTCTATGTTCTAGCCAATGGCCAGAACATGTTTTGGCCACTAACAGCATTTTGCTAATGTGGATCCATGAATGAAGTTGTGCAAGAGAACCTATATGTGCCCGCATTTATCCATTTAGAAATGATGCTAACAGTCAAATACATAGAGTAACTAAGTTCAAATATCTAAATATTCTTAATATTTGTAATGTTTTCCATTATATCTTGATTTATTGTGTTCTCTAAATAAGCATATATACGAGGGTTTCTTGGCTGTAGAAGACCCTAAAGTGCCTTTAAAGCACTTTTCACCCTTCCATGAATTACAGCTACAGTAGCTGAACAATACGCTAATTCATCAAGCAAACCCACAACATCGGGGTTTATCTACAATTAAGGCAGGAACAACCAGTCCGAAGTTTTTCCCATCAGCCTTCATAGTTCCTGAAATTCCTTCCAGAGAAATTCATTTCTTTGGCTTATAAAGACATTTTTTTTATTTTTACAACAGGCTTCATTCCCCACCCCCATCCCCTGAAAATTATAACATATGGTCATTGTAAATATTTCACAAAACACCAAGAAACGAAAACTACAAACCACCAGCATCCTCAGAAGCTAGCAACAACAACTGGTAACATCTGAGGGTACATTTTTCTAGAGCCAGGCTTCTCAAACAATGTGGTAATGGATTTTCCCTCATCCAATCCACCGTAAATCAATACTTCTGTAGAATAAAAACAAACTAGGAAAGTAAAATGCCACCTGGATGTCACAACATCAAATTGCCAAAAAAAAAATAAAAATTCTAAAGTCTTACTCTCAATTTCTGCATTTATTTCACCATAATTGGTAACAAGCAGTTCACATTCTTTGACCCACACAAGAATAACTATGTTAGGGCCGGGCATGGTGGCTCACGCCTGTAATCCCAGCACTTTGGGAGGTCAAGGCAGGTGGATCATTTGAGGTCAGGAGTTCGAGACCAGCTTGACCTACATAGTGAAACCCTATCTCTACTAAAATACAAAACTTAGCTGGGCATGGTGGTGGGCACCTGTAATCCAGCTACTTGGGAGGCTGAGGCAGGAGAACCACTTGAACCTGGGAGGCAGAGGTTGCAATGAGCCAAGATCACACCACTGCACTCCAGCCTGGGCAACAAAGTGAGACTCCATTTCAAAAAAAAAAAAAAAAGAATAACTATGTTAGGCCTGTCTTCTCATATGCATATATTCTTTTACTATATATATGGTTCTATATATGCTGTATATAGTTTTATATATATTTTATGTATAGTTTTTTTTTCCCCACTAAGTAGACCATGGCCATTTGTCCATATTCACACATCATCTTTTTTTAAAGTGAAAGGCCACTCTTAAAATGCTAACGCCCCCAAGCAAGGCAGAATTTTTGTTCATGAGCCAACATGTGCATAAGTGGACAGGTGCTGGGGAGGGAAAGGAGAACACAAGGTTGCGATTTACCAGTGTCACAACTGTCCTCACGGTCAGTCTGTCCAAGAAGAGACTGGGAGGCCGGGCGCGGTGGCTCATGCCTGTAATCCCAACACTCTGGGAAGCCGAGGCAGGAGGACTGCTTGAGCCCAGGGGTTCGAGACCAGCCTGGGCAACATAGAGAGACCCCATCTCTACAAAAGCAAAAATTAGCCAGGCATGGTGGCGCGCTCCTGTAGTCCCAGCTACTTAGAAGACTGAGATGGGAGGATAACTTGAGCCCAGGAGTTCGAGGCTCCAGTGAGCTATGATTGTGCCACTGCACCCTAGCCTGAGCAACAGAGACCAACACTGTCTCAGGAAAAAACAAAAACAAAGCAGGAGGCTGGGCGTGGTAGCTCACACCTGTAATCCCAGCACTTTGGGAGGCTGCAGTGGGTGAATCATTTGAGGTCAGGAGTTGACCAGCCTGGCCAAAATGGCAAAACCCCGTCCCTACCAAAAACACAAAAATTAGCCGGGTGTGGTGGCACATGCCTATAATCCCAGCTACTCAGGAGGCTAAGGCACGAAAATTGCTTCAACCTAGGAGGCCGTGGTGGCAGTGAGCTGAGATCAAACCATTGCACTCCAGTTTTTGAGACCCTGTCTCAAAAAATAAATAAATTAATTAAATAAATCAAGCAGGGCTCACTCAGGGAAACTAATTGTCACATCATAGCAGACAGGCCACAGCGCAATGCCCTGCTGATCCAGTGACGACAAAGTCCATCTCACTGCAATCCTGGCCTATACGAGCCCTCCCTCTGGCCCCTTTCCCAGGGCCAATCTGACAAAGAAAGGTCATGGCAGGACCTGGAGGAAGAGAACGGAGCTACCGCCAGGCCCCATGGCCAGTTTGGCCCCAGTGCCCACTCAGGCTGGGCAGCTCTCAAACAGCATCCCTTACCATCCTCCAGGTCACCCAGGGATGTAGGCAAGAATCGCAGCCCCCAGATTCAAAGATGAGAAGACTGCGGCTTCCATGTGCCAAGTATCCCTAGAAGTCAGCAGACCTCTGATTTCAACCTGTATCACCTGATGTCAAGACCGCTGTCTTCCCTCCACCTGCCCTTCCCTATGGCTTTGGGCTTTGGTTATTTCACAGCAAAAACTGAGACACGATCCCATTTTAAAGAAGAAGAAACTGAGGCACAGAGATTACATAACCTGCCAGAGGTCCCACAGCTATGACAAGGGGAGCTGGGATTCAGCGTCAGACAGTCTGGCTCCAGAGGCCAAGCTTTGCCAGCTGTCCTATAGCTAGGTCACTCTTCAAGTTTCAAATGTTTCCCCACTCACCTCCTTCCCCAAAGGGAAATAAGCAGTCTGGGGGGATCACTGAAGCCCAAGACCTTAAGTACCACCGTTCTGATGGCCAAACTTCAAGTCAGAGCCGTGGGGGCAGCGCAGCAGCCCTGGCTCAGGCTACCCTGAAGAGACGCAAAGACCACACATGTTTTTTCTTTACAATCAGTCAATCACCAAAGGTCCTGTTAACACTCCACCTCTCCCCACCCCAGCCTTCCTCAACCTGCAGACGATGTCTGTACCATCAGCTCTTTTCCTCTTCCACTGTAAGGCTGCTCTGGATGTTATCTTCAGACTATTTGGGGTCTGCAGACCTCAACTCTGATGCCCCCTATTTCAACAAAGCTTTGGCCTCCCAAAGGGCCCTGAGTGACTCTCCCAGAATCCCCCTCCCCCCACTGCAATTGCTCGCTTGGATCCAGGAGATGGCAAGCTCCATGAGGCAGGGACATGCCTGATTATCTGTTGACCACCCTGGTCCCCAGCGCCCCACACAGTATTTGCTGCAGGAAGGCCTCCAGGCCAATGTTTACTTCAACCAGATCTCACCTGTGTACAAGAAGGTCGGGGATGCAGGGACTCTGCCAGCCCAGACCAGGCAGTCTGCCACCAGGCCTGGAATCTGGTGCAGCTTCAAGAAACAGTTACTCCTCCCTCCCCCGGTCTATCTATTGCTTCAAACATTCCCTAGCAGTTTCTTCAAAGCAAAACTTAGTCTTGCAGAACCTAGTCCCTAGTGCATTCCACCCACACATGTTTTAATGGAGAAAGTGCTGGGACGTATCACTGTCCTTTGATAGAGGAATTTTTCTCCTGATTTGTGCTAATAATTCACGAGAGAGGGGCCAGGTGGCTTCCAGTTCACCCTCACCTCCAAGTTTCTAAGCTCAAAACAGAGATTTTGGTTCTACCATTGCTCCTTGGGTCCAAAAAAAAAAGTTTTAGGTTTTGTTTTTAAGAGAAAGCATTTGCTGGTTTTTGGAGGGAGGAAAGGCAGAGATAATGAGTGCTGGCTTAAGCGAGTTTGAGGAACACAGACACTCAGAAACAAAGATTTTTCAAACCACCCTGCCAGTATAAGCAGAAACTATTCCCACCTGACCAACAAGGAAAAGAAAGGACCCCTTCATAGTCCTGGAACAGCCCACTTTCACAGCAAGCACGGGAAATGATGAAAACACTACATGTTGTGCTTAAAACCACATATATATGGGCATGAAATATTACAAATCTTTATTCTGATTAGACTTAGAAATTCTCAGTGTGGCATCTGTTTTAACAAACATTTGAAAAGAGACCTATATACTAGGCATTTTAAAATTACATCAGCATATTGAGTTTTATTACCTCACCTGGCAGGGCTGTCACACACCTGAATGACCCATTTATCTCTGACTCATCACCTCCTCTTCCATCCATTACTCACCCAAACCTGGCACAAGGCCCTCTTGCTGGTCCTCAGCTAGGCCAGGCCCACTCCCATCTTAGCACAGATGCGCCCTCCAGCTGGAATGTTCTTCCCCCACATGGCCTGAGGCTTGCTCACTCTCTCCAGATAATACCGCATTCCTCTCCCTCCCCTTGCCTCCAAACACCCACCAGCTGAGTCCCCTTCCAGCTCTTTGCCTCCTTCGCATACATCAGATAACCTACTGTGCGTACTTTAACTCTTTATTGCATTTTCCACCCCCTCTGCAATGTAAGCCTCGGAAGAGCAGGGACTTCAGTCCAGTCTCTTCACTGCTCTGTCCCCATCACCGAAAACTGCCCCATCACATAGTAGGTGCTCAATAAATACTTCGTGAATTAAAAAGCCGGTCAGGCGCAGTGGTTCACGCCTGTAATCCCAGCATTTTGGAAGGCCAAGGGAGGCAGATTGCTTTCAGCTCAGGAGTTTGAAACCTGCCCGGCCAACACTGCAAAACCCATCTCTACTAAAAATACAAAAATTAGCCAGGCATGGTGGTGTGTGCCTTTGGTCCCAGCTACTTGGGAGGCTGAAGCTAGAGAATCACTTGAACCCGGGAGGCAGAGTCTGCAGTGAGCCGAGGCTGTGCCACTGCACTCCAGCCTGAGTGACAGAACGAGACCCTGTCTCATTAATAAATAAATAAAGCTGACGGATCACTGGATCTGTGGGAAAATGTTCATTTTCCTAACTTAAAACATCAGGCTTATATCCAAGGCCTCTCTGGTTAAAAGGTTCCTCCTTTAACAGCTTAAAAAGGTTGGCTTTCGCTGATATAAATCAGAGTGCAAAGGAGACCCAACACTGTTCAAAATAAGGTCAGAGGCAAACCCAGGTTGCAGGAGGAGACAGACATCCAAGTGACACGGCAGGCGGCTGCCAGAGGCCCCTTTGCAATCTGGAATTTAAACGGCCAAGACAAGAAATGGGATGTTAAATGTGGACCTCAGGAGCAACACCCTGGTCTACAGCTACCCACGGACAACTGCGGCACAGTGTGTGAGCACATTCGCAGCTACCACAAGCCTGGTCACCAATTCAGCTTCATCAGACAAAAACCATGAGAGGTGCTGAATGCCCCAGATCGCAATCAAAAGGCAAAGGGAAAGGAAATGGGGACAGCAAAATACCTTCCCCTGGGGTCCCTGGAAGTAGACTATTTCATTTTTTGCCAATTCCATACTTGTGAATTCATCTACTCACTAAAATTAATACGTAACCCCAAAATCAATACACGCAGCCCTTTCAGGTTCACTCACCGACACGCGCAGGAGCGACACTCCACCTCCTCCTTTCAGTGCCCAGCCTGTAAACAAGTGTCCTCTTCATGGTCTACTTAGTGCCATGTCTTTCACACTTCTGTGCTTTCTTTGGTGATTTTGCTGTTAAAAATGGCCCAGAAGGGGAGTGCTGAAGTGCTGTCTGTGAGCACTCCTGAGCATAAGCAGGCTGTGATATGGCTTACAGGGAAAACACATGTTAGGTAAGCGGCCCTGAGTTCAATGCTAATGAATCAATAGTATCTAGTAAATAAAGTGTCTTTTAATGGAAACTGAAAAGATTAATATTGATCAGCTGATGAAAATGAGGTGACCACAGGCCTGCTCCGAGCCCTGCATTTTCCCTACAATAGTGGTTCCGTATTCACTAATTCAGTGTTCACAACTTTATGGAATACAAGTACTGCAAAAACAAGA
>NW_012101876.1:3991814-4014505 GCF_000951045.1 Mandrillus leucophaeus | reverse complement strand
CGCCTGTAATCCCAGCTACTACTCGGGAGGCTGAGGCAGGAGAATCGCTTGAACCCGGGAGGCAGAGGTTGCAGTGAGCCGAGATCGCACCACTGCAACAGTGACAGAGTGAGACTCAGTCGCAGGAAAAAAACAAAAGACTCGACTGTATATTAAAATGGCTCATTTTCCTGCCCCCTATCCTTGGGCATACTCCCCTTGACCACCCCAGTGGCTCACTCCACCTGTTCCTCTGCAGGTGCTCTCCTGCAGGCATCTGCTCAGATGTCCTCCCGCAGCGCCCCTCCAGTGTCTGTCACATTTCTTACTGTAGCTATTACCACCAGTAATTATCACCCCCTCTCTGCTCCTCACTCCAACCAAAAACGTCTTTGTCTCGTTCACCCACATAAATGCAGTGGTCAACAGTATCTGACAAGCAGCTGGTGCCCAGCGTAAAGGGTGAAATCCCACCTGGCTCCTTTGTGACAGAAACACCTATTAAACCTGTGCCTCCCAGTGCCACATGTAGCTACTAACACTTGAAACATGTCTAGTCTCAAGTGAAATGTGCCCTAAGTGTAAAATATGCCAAAGATCTTAAAGACTTAGTATAAAAATATATGTAAAATATCAGTAATTGTTTAATAGCAAGTCCATGTTGAAATTGTACTGTCTTGGATATTCCGGGTTACACAAACTATTTAAATTCATTTCAGCTGTTTATTTTTCATTTTTAATGTGTCTACTAGGGAGTTTTTCATTGCTTATGTAGCCCGTATTATATTTCTATGAGTCAGTCTTGGTTATAATACCGTGAAAAGGCCAGCCAGCAACCCAGCCCAGCCCTGGCCACCCCCCCTCACACCCTCCAGTTGGCCTCTCACACGGCTCCAAATGCTCTCCAGAGTCAGGCAGGAAACACCTGTCCGGTGGCTTCCTGTGACACACAAATACCTAAGTGTATTCAGAAATAGGATTCAAAAGTCAGGCTAAAAAGAATTTAACAGATTAACCAATCTCACCCCAAGAAGGTAAGCACCCTAGGGGCTGAGATGTGGGCCATCTTGTTCATTACCCAGAACAGTGGCCAGCACATAGTAGGCGAGCAATTAGAATCAATCAATGCCTTGGTGCGGGGGGGTGGGGGGAGTAGGGGAGGGTAGGAAGAAGAATATTTCCAGGATGGGTATGGCAACTCATGCCTGTGATCCCAGCACTTTGGGAGGTCAAGGTGGGAGGATCACTTTGAGGCCTGGAGTTCAAGAACAGCCTGGTCAACAGAGCAAGATCCCATCTTTACAAAAAAGTTTAAAAATATGAAAAATTAGCCGGGTATAGTGGCATGCACCTGTAGTCTCAGCTACCAGGGAGGATGATGCAGGAGGATTGCCTGAACCCAGGAGTTTGAGGTTGCAGTGAGCTGTGATTGCACCACTGCACTGGGATAATAGAATGCAGGAACTGGAGGAGATCTGGAAAATGCCTGTGACTATAAGATGGGAGCCCTGCCTCTGAGGCATCATCATAAAATGCTAAGCCTCTGAGTCCTTATCTGGAAAGCAAATAGTCCCTCCCCTCCTAGTTCTCCAGGCCAGAACATTCTATGATGATAGTAGTTTAATACAGTGGCAACTAGACTGTTTAATATAGTGGCAACTGGGCTCTTGAAACGTGGCTATTGTGATTGAGGAAAGAATTTTGTCTTACTTAATTTTAATTAAACTCATTAGCCAGGCATGGTGGTACACACCTGTTATCCCAATTACTCAGGAAGCAGAGGAATGAGAATCACTTGAGCCCAGGAGGTGGAGGTTGCAGAGAGCAGACATCGCACCACTGCACCCCAACCTGGGCGACAGAGTAAGACTCTGTGTCAAAAAAAAAATTAATTAAATTCAAATAGCCATACGTTGCACATGGCTACCATATGGGACAGCATAGCTCTAGGCTGGTGTGACAGGATGGAATGAGATAAAACGTGTAAAAAACAGTCTGTAAATGCTAAAGCCCTATAGAAATGGTAAGGGTTTTGTTGTTTAATGCATTAGAAATCTGAGATCCTAAGAGGTTTCGGTTACCGCACATCACAGACAGACTCAATTCATAAGTGAAAGAAATGTAAATAAACTAGATTTTACTTCACTTAGGGAGAAGGACAGCCCGTGTTCTTGTACACCTACGATGGAAATGGAGGTGGTGAGCGATAACCCTTCACACAGCTCAGAGCAACAGACTTTTTAATCCACATTGCTACATCCAGATTTGGTAACTCCAGGGCCTACGCATGCAGCAGAAATCAAGGCTGCCTGTGAATCCTGGCAGATTATATTCCTGTCTCCCACACCCTCACTCTTAGGGACCATGTGCTTCTTGTCCCTTCCACTGACTTTTGCTATTTCTCCTGCTACAGAAACAGACTTTGCCAACAGCTCCCTGCACTGGGAAGCTGCGCTGAGAGTCCCTTCCAGGCTCTGACAGTCAATTCACAGTCTCCTGAATACATACAGTGGTTGTTCAAATTTGCTGATGGGTGGTAAAAGCAACCACTACTGGAAAGGGGTGGAAACTAATCAGAGGCTGTGATGAATGCTAACTTGTTTACACTCCGGTTGGAAAATGCACATGAAACCTAAATCAAGTTTTAGTCTCCCAAGATTTTTCCCAGTAGGAAAGGCCTTTCCAGTCTAAACAGCTTTTTGTTACCATTATAATTATATTCTATGCACAAGCAGACAATAAAGAAATGAGCAGGAAAGCAGAAGGCGGGGGTGAGTTATCAGGACAGGAAAGTCAAGAAATGGTCAAAGTCAGAGGAAACAACACAACCTTTCCAGGACAAATGGCAGGAACCGCCCTGAACATGTAAGAGATTTTGTGAGCTCATTCATTATTCTTCATTAAAGAGTTCAGCTAATTTTCCTCTCTATCCTTTCAGTCACATGAAAACTTGGGGCTTAGGCGTTGTGTAACGCTCTGCACAGACTTGATTTAGGCCCCATGGAGCTTCCATAATGAAAAACAACATGTGAAATTGGATCCACATGCGTTCCGCCCACAGGTTGAGCTCAGTGGTGTATTTTATTCTGTCAGGGAGCTGTTGCTCAACTCCCAAGGAGGGGGGTCCAGCAATAACCCTCCAGCTATGAAGACAAAATTAACCAGCCTTGTGCCGGTGTGAGTGACATCACTTCACCAAGAACAGGAACTCAGCTCTCTGTACCTCGAGTTCAGTCTCCCGTCTGTTGATATCATCCGTGGACTGATTTAACTTCTCCAGTTCTCCCTGGTGAAGAAAAGAGGGAGAGAAAAAGACTTACGGGATCCGTCTTTTGTTTCCAATATAACTCAGTCCATAACCTGAAAAATTACCCCAGCCCAGTTTGCAGGAAAAGGGAAGAATCGGTATTAATTCTTAAGGCAAACAGTTGAGGCTTGGCTAGAAAAGCAAATGAATGTCAGCATTTCTGAAACCATTTTCTTGAGGGTATCCTTTTTGACAATGTCTTCAGAGACATTTGGAATTTGTCAGAGGTCAAATATTCCAGGTATGTGCCTTCAGGTAAATCCCACCTGTTACAAATGGTTTAATGGCCTCATCAAAACAGCACCATCTGCCTTGAGCAAGAACTTTGCTTAGAAAACAATAAAAGACAATAAGCAAGGCCAGGCCAAAAATATAAACCCAGTGAAATCATCAAGGGCAGAATTCTGGTATTAACTCACCAGAATTATTTTTCTGTAAAGGGTGAAAATCTTTTCACACTGCCAATTATTCAACCTACTTAGCTGGATGTTTTAAACTAGCTTTAATCCCATTCATTTCAATAAACATTTACAAACTGACATTTTGTAAAAAGCATCCAACATGAACTTAACTCATCTTTACTATGCAAACAAAGGATCTTGCTAACATAATCCCATACCAATAACACACGATTTATTCCAAACCAATTATTTTAATTAATAGCATTCCTAATGCAAGGTTTTGTTTTCCACCTGATCTTTATCTTGCTAACCTGACAAAACAATTCATTTAAACCCTAACCACTGAGTTAAGTGAGCTTTTAAATTGATCTGTGCACTAAAAAACCAATTAGGGATCCAGAAATTACAGAGCATGCTTAAAAGCAATTTTTAAAAAATGATTTACTGAAAAGGTAGAATAAAACGGGTCTTAGAAAGGGATTTGCTCTGCTTTTTGCTTCGGGGTGAAGAGGTTAAACTGTCACTCCTAGATCTCGGCTTGGAAATTGTTTTTTAATCATCTCTCTTGGAAATGGAGGCACAGTCAGCCAGCCCAATCCCCTCGCCGCCTCCACGCGTCAGCTTTGCGCATCAGTTGTCCCTGATTTCTGTTCATGCCCAACCTCACAACAAGGAAAAGCAGGGGTTTAAGCAATTTCAGGCCAGGCGGAACGTTGAGCCGGTGGTGACAATAAGACGCTCAGTTCTCTAACAATGAATCAGAGAAGGAAAACGGCTCAGGCCGGGCACCTTGGCAGGTGAGGACTCTGCACCCGGGGCACCAGTGCCAGCCCGCGCTGCAGGGGCGGGCAACGCCCACCCGCCTACGGTGCCCGGCGCCCACGCGGGCGACCCCTCCTCGCAGAGCCTGGAGGCCATGCCTTGCCCGCGGTGCCGTGGTGGCCGGGCGGGGGGTACCCCCAAGGATACCATGGCGCCCCCGCCCCCTTTTTCCCTTTGTTGCACATCCGCCCGAACCACCAGGCACTCTGCGGCGACCCGGATCCTGCTAGGGGTCTGCGGGGGGCTCCCCGCAATAGAGTCAGGCCGCATCCACGCGGGCACTGTAGCCTCCTCATTGTGGAGACGATGAAACAGAGCATACAGATTGTCTCCTGCCACCGTATGTGGCCGCCAGTCCCCAGACCACAGTCACTGGGGGCTGCGAAGTGGATGTAC
Organism: Mandrillus leucophaeus; assembly: GCF_000951045.1. Lineage (NCBI taxonomy): Eukaryota > Metazoa > Chordata > Mammalia > Primates > Cercopithecidae > Mandrillus > Mandrillus leucophaeus. Next base: position 4,009,600 of record NW_012101876.1, on the reverse strand, counting down.
GCGTAGACGCCGACCTCCGCAGCAGCCCTCGCGAAGCCCGGATGCGGGGTGACCCCGCGCGCCCTACCTGGATTCGGGGGTCCACCTCTTCTTCCTCCTCCAGCCCCTGCTCCATCCCCTTTTCCTCCTCCTCCTCCTCGTCCCGTGCAGGCGGCAGGAGCTCGGCTGGCTCCTCCGAGCGGCTCCGCTTCAGTGCCGCGTCCATGCGGGCAGTCGCCACGCGCGCCGCGCAGTGGGCTCCGGAGCGCCCTGGAGGTAGCGGCCGCCACAGGCTGGGCTGGAGCCGCCTCGCCACAGCCGGGCACGGTCAGGGAGCCGCCGGGGCCGACACCCGGGAGGCACAGCTCGCCGATGCGGATCCCTCTGGCCGCGGCGGAGCAGAGGAAATGGGCGCGGCCGCCCCCTTTCTGCCGCGGCAGTCAGCGCAGCGCCCGCTCCGCCCCCGTCCCGCCCCGGCCGCGCGCTCCTCGGCCAGTCCCAGCTACCCAGGTCTCCGTCACAAAACCCCAGCTCCCTCCACATCTCCAAGGTGGCAAAATAGGAGAGCCCCCAACCCCTTGTAACTTAGCAGCCCGGATATATCTCAACTGCGTAACGCAAGACTCCTTTCGGGAGTCCCCTTCTCCCGCCCTCCTCCGAAGCGCGTTGTGTGTGGTAGGAGGCGTGGGGTGTTTTCACGCTGAAGTCGCCTTCCGAAGCCTGGGCTTAGTGACCCTGGACCTCAGGACCAAGACTTGCCGAAACCCTGTACCCAAAGCACATTCCTCCCCTTGAGCGAACCTTGGGAATGGCACCTACTCAAAGATTTCCCCAGAAAAGCAAACTAAAATGTGCGCTTATATAGACACAGGAGTGTAGAGAGGAGAGCCAGCTGCAGCTCCGTGCGCGGATGCATTGCCGAAGGCTGCGGCCTCTCTGGGCGAGCCCCGTACCAAACACAGAGGTGCGGCGGTCCTACCTGAATAGCCAGGAGGCATGGAGAATGCATTGAGCTGGGATGCCTGTGGGCAGACACAGCCTTTTTAAGGAGGTGGCAAGTGTGACCCCTGTTGATGGGCACACTCTGGTCAAGAATTTATGAATTAGTGAGACTTCCTGCCCACCATCAACAAGTAGGGAGACAGAGTTGGCCTGGCAGACACAGCATCCGAAAAGACCAAACTGAAGAGGCATGTGTGTGCTTTTATGAAATGTCAGGGCCACTGTGATGTCAGGGGAACCCAAAGGATGACCTTGGCAAAGCAGGTGAGCACATAGCTGCTCACATCTCCTTCCTTCGAGAAATGCAGAACGTGCACATGTTCTACACGGAGGCCTGTAGCCCATCTGCTCTGAGTTTGGTAGACAAATTTGCTTGAGAATGGAGCTTCTTTCTGAGAACCTATCATCAAAACCACCTTACAAAACCTGTGTCTGGCACGACATGGTAGCTCATATCTGTAATCCCAGCTCTTTGAGATGCCAGGATACAAGGATCACTTGAGGCCAGGAGTTCAAGACCAGCCTGGGCAATACAGCCAGACACCTTCTCAAATAAATAAATAGTCCTGCTTCTGGTGGTTTTATCAAAAAGTAGGCTAGAGGGTTACTCCTAGGGAAAGGCACCACCCCATACACGCTGGCACTATAGTCCACTGTCAAAGGAAAATTGTCCTATTTCCTGGAGGTAGTGCCATGGTTTGTTTCTAAAAAGGTCAGACCTGCTCATTGCTCTTTAAATCAAGGATGAGTCAGCAATTCTGTGAGAGGTGTTTCAAAGTTCCTTGCTAAAGACATAGTTGCTTTTGGTTTTCCAATGATAGACGAAGCCAGGAACAAGATAGCCATAGGGGTCACTTTGGAACACAGGAGCCACCAATCTTCCCTGGTGGCTTGGAATTGAGCCTCCAACTTTGCAGGTACATCCTAGCTCTGAATAAACTGAGAGACAGAGTTTGAAATAAACAGAGGCCTCTGGGGTCAGCCCTGACTATGATAAATGCTTCTTAGCTAGCAGAACCCCATCCTCTCCATCGCAAATGACAAACTCCAAATTACATTCCTGCTTCAGCTTAGGTCAAGAGCAAAATCTATCTGTGAGACATAGGCCAACTGCTCAAGAACATCAGTTCAGACTTCTGTTGTCTTATTTTTTGGAGATCTGGACCAGCTATAGTGTTAATCCCAATAGTGTTTCTAAAGCTAAAATAAGAAAAACAAATAAAACACAGGCAGTACTATATACAGTCAACCCTCCACAGCCTCTCAGGTTCCACATGTGTAAATTCAACTAACCACAGATAGAAAATATTTGGGGGAAAAAAAACACAACAATTTTAAAAATACATATTTAAAAATACATGGCCAGGAGTGGTGGCTTACACCTGTAATCCTAGCATTTTGGGAGGCTGAGGCAGGAGGATCACTTGAGGCCAGGAGTTCCAGACCAGCCTGGGCAACAAAGCAAGACTGGCTCTCTCTCTAGAAAAGAAAAAAAAAATACAGTATATGAGAACTATGTACATATTTGTATTGTATTAGGTATTGCAGGTAAGAAATGTGGAGATGATTTAAAGTATACAGGAGGGGCTGCTCATGGTGGTTCATGCCTGTAATCTCAACACTTTGGGAAGCCGAGGCAGGTGGGCTGCTTGAGCTCAGGAGTTCAAGACCAGCCTGGACAACATGGTAAAACACCCTCTCTACAAAAAAATCAGCCAAGTGTGGTGGCTTATGCCTGTAGTTGCAGCTATTTGGGAGGCTGAGATGGGAAGATTGCTTAAGCCCAGGAGGCGGAGGTTGCGGTGAGCTGAGATTGCACCACTGCCCTCCAGCTTAGGTGACAGCAAGACCTGTCTCAAAATAAATAAATATATAAATAATAAAGTATACAGGAGGGGCCAGATGTGGTGGCTCATGCCTGTAATCTCAGTCCTTTGGGAGGCCAAGGCAGGAGGGAGGATCACTTGAGGCCAGGCGTTTGAGACCAGCCTGGGCAACAAAGCAAGACCTCGTCTCTAGGCCAGGTGTAGTGGCTCACGTCTGTAATCCTAGCACTTTGGGAGGCCGAGGCAGGAGTTTGAGACCAGCCAGGGCAACAAGGTGAAACCCCGTCTCTACTAAAAATACAAAACTTAGCCGGGTATGGTGGTGCACGCCTGTAATCCCAGCTACTCGGGAGGCTGAGGCAGAAGAATCACTTGAACCTGGGAGGCAGAGGTTGCAGTGAACCGAGATGGTGCCACTGCACTCCAGCCTGGATGACAGAGTGAGATTTCTCTCAAAAAAAAAAAAAAAGGAAAGAAAAAAAAACACCTCATCTCTAATAAAAATTGTTTTAAATTAGCAAGGCGTGGTAGCACATGCCTGTAGTTCCAGCTACTCTGGAGGCTGAGGTAGATCACTTGAGTCCAGGAAGTCAAAGCTGCAGTGACCCCTGATCATGCCACTGCACTCCAGCCCAGGTGACAGACGGAGACCCTATCTCAAAAAACAAAAAACAAACAAACAAAAAAACCATGTTTTTAATGAAAAAATAAATAAAGTATACAGGAGGTTGTATGTAGGTTACATGTAAAGACTGCCATTTTCTACAAGGGATGTAAGCATTTCAGATTTTAGCATTACAGGGGTCCAGAAAGCAATCCCCCAGGGAAATCAAGGGACAACTGGACAACTGTATATATTCCCTATTGGCACATATGTAGTGAACATAAATGCATAGCAAAAGGCCTGGAGGGATTTATACCCAGTAAAGAGTGGCTACCTCTGGGAAAAAGGGAGCAGGGAGTGGCCTAGGATTGGCTGGGATGGGGGCAGGGAATCAAAGGAAACTTAGTTTCTCAGTAATGTTTTTGTTTTTCACAAAAAGGATATGTTTATTATTGTTTTGTGGAATTTAAAGATAAATTTAAAATAATGCATACTGGTCAGGTGTGGTGGCTCATGCCTGTAATCCCAGCTACTCTGGAGGTTGAGGCAGGAGAATCACCTGAACCCAGGAGGCAGAGGTTGTAATGAGCCGAGATCGCACCATTGCACTCCAGCGTGGGTGATAAGAGTGAAACTCCGTCTCAGAAAAAAAAGAGAAAGAAATGAGAAAGCATACCACATATACTTTTGGGGAAAGAACACTCCAGAGACTGAAGCAGCATGTGCAAAGGTCCTGAGGTGGGAATATGTCTTGGGTGTTGGCAAAAAAAGCAAGGAGATCCATGTGGGTAGGACGGACATAGCCAGGGAGACAGGGAGGGAGATGAAATCAGAGGCAAGCATGTGGGTAGACCATGGAGATGCTTTAGGTCATGGTAAGGAATTTGGATTTTGTTCTGAGTAAGTGCTCATATAATAACTCTGGCTAGTGTATGAGAAATTGACTTGGTGGACACTGAGGAGGTAGGGTCAGAAGAGACAAATGAGATCCATTAGCCTGATGATCAGCCTCTTCTGATTGCTTCTGTTTTTTCAGCAAAATAATGAGCCACGTCATCAGCTGAGAATGAGGGGATGGAGGGCAGAGGCCATTGGAGGTTGGAGGAGAGAGGCTTTGTGAAAGAGCTGGCCAGGAGAGTTGGTAACTGAGTTGACCATGGGAATATATTATAATTGCAAGGCTGTGCTGAGGACCCACCTGTGGTTTGAGAGTCCCAATGAACCTAGTCAGCAAGGACGAGTGGATTTTCCTACAGTACAGTCTCCAAATCATTTCCATCTTTCTAACCCTTGATTCAGGGCTTCATCATGGCTCCCTAGACTCTTTTATAGTCCCTCACCCTCTTATGTCCACACTTCCCATTTGATCTAGCTTAGATTCCATTGTCCATCATTAAAATCACCACAGCTGCAGCCAACCACAACTCCCTCACGCTTCTCCATGACCACGGTAAGCACTTGGCATAATCCCAACCCTGGTTCAATCCCACAGTCTTACTACTTTGTACCTGTACTCAGTAGCTAAGATAAAATTCTGGGATTACAGGCGTGAGCCACCATGCTCAGCCAAAGAGTTGGGGTTTCTTTAGTTTTGTTTGTTTTTTGGGGGGGACAGAGTCTCACTATGTCACCCAGGCTGGAGTGCAGTGGCATGATCTCAGCTCACTGCAACCTCCGCCTCCTGGGTTCAAGCCATTCTCCTGCCTCAGCCTCCTGTGTAGCTGGGATTACAGGCGCCTGCCACCACACCCAGCTAATTTTTATATTTTTAGTAGAGATGAAGTTTCACCATGTTGGCTAGGCTGATCTTGAATTCCTGATCCACCTGCCTCAGTCTCCCAAAGTGCTGGGATTACAGGCGTGAGCCATCGCACCCGGCCAAGAGTTTTTATTTCATGTTTTTAAAGTGAAGTTTGCAAGTGAAAGTGGTCAGCAACATTAATTCATTTGTATTTTTGTTTTGTTTTTTGTTTTTAGATCTGGATCTGCAGAAAGCAACATTAATTCAGTACACTTTTCAGCCCCTACTATATGCATGCACTATTTCCAGGGCCAGTTTGAGGGTCCCAAACATGTAGATGACAAATTCCTAGTCTTTTACTTGGGGAGACAGGCCCTCACGAAACCTGGGCCCCAGGCCAGGTGTAGTGTCTCACACCTGTAATCCCAGCACTTTGAGAGGCAAAGGGAGGAGGATGGCTTGAGGCCAGGAATTCAAGACCAGCCTGAGCAACATAGTAAGAGCTTCCCCACACCTCTACCAAAAAATTTTTAAAAATTAGCGGAGTGTGGTGGTGCGTGCCTATAGTCCTAACTACCCAGGAGGGTGAGGAAGGAGGATCACTTGAGATCAGGAGCTCGAGGCAGAAGTGAGCTAAGAAAGTGCCATGGTACTGTAGCCTGGGTGACAGAGTGAAACCCTATCTCAAAAAAAAAAAAAAAAAAAAAAGGTGCCCCAAAGCAGCAGCCGCATGAATCCCTCATTGTGAGGTTAAGACTCTTTCTGTCAAACTTCAATGCCATTTAAATTAAGATTCCCTGCAACACCATTTTTTTTAATGCTTTGTGAGCTAGGTGTGCTGGCTCACATCTGCAGTCTCAGCACTTTGGGAGGCCAAAGTGGGAGAATCACTTGAAGCTGGAGTTCAACACCAGCCTGGACAACATAGCAAGACCCCATATCTACAAAAAAATACAAAAATTAGTTAGGTGTGGTGGTGTGCACCTGTAGTCCTAACTACTCCAGAGCCTGAGATGGGAGGATTGCTTGCACCCAGGAGGTTGAGGCTGAAGTGAACCAAGACTGCACTACTGCATTCCAGCCTGGACAACAGATAGGGACCCTGTTTCTAAATAAATAAAGTAAAGTAAAGTAAAAATGCTTTGTAACTACCTGTTAACTCCTAGAACAGAAACTGCTGTCTGGACTAAGAATGAATCTGCATTCACATCACACTCTGGTGTCAATGTCAGAAGAAACTGACAACCAGCATACCCTCTTTCTCCACCAGTGATATTTACGTGGCGCCTTAGGTCAGAGGTTGCAAACTGGAAGCGACTGATGGGATCAGGCCTGGGGCATGTGCTGCCTGGCTGACATAGCCTTTATAAATTTGAGCCAGCAGTTAAAACTAACATGAAGGAGGCTTGCAGCAGCGTGGGGTGGGGAGGGACTCATGCATGGGCACACAGCCACCACACCCCACCCCCATCCCCTGCACTAGCAAGGTCCCCTGGAAAAAAAAAAAAAAAAAAAAAAAAACTAAACATGAAAACAGTGATCTAACATGAAAATGCAGACATCTCTGATTGGCAAGAGTGTGGAGGAGATGGGAGGAGTGGCTGGCTGGCCCCTTTAGGATGGCATGTAATCACAAATAAACCTCAGAATCCTATTGGCAGACCACTTACACACGGCAGGCCACGCACAGGTAAATGTCTGACCTCTCCCCAGAGCCCCCCGTGGTACGGTGTTGCAGGAATGCTGGCTCCGTAGGTCTTCCTGCCGACTCTCCTCTTCCCAGCGACCCCTAAGGATGATGGCACACAGCAAGGTGGAAGAGGATTTTAAGGTAGACCATAAACCCTTCAACAATATTTTTTGACCCCAAATGATTGGTTCTAAGAATTCAAGGGTCTACAGAAGCCAGTTCTTTGAAAGGGAGCAGACCCTTCACATTAAAGAGGCATCTGTTTAATTCAGTGATTCAGTGACATCAGTGTGTTGCCAAATTGTCTTCCAATGTGGCCACTTCCCTCTAATGAGAACCTTTATTTGTGTCTAAATTGAATTAAACTTGTCTCTTGACTCAGATGAATTACAGGCCACAGCACACAGAGAACCCAGGAAAGAGATTTTCGGTGTCTATCTGTAGTCTTAGAGGACCTACAGATATTTAGGATGGTGCTGGAATCCTGGAGATGGAAAATGTTCCATTAAAAAGAGAGCCCGAGTGTGGTGGCTCACACCTGTAATCCCAGCACTTTGGGAGGCTGAGGCAGGTGGATCACCTGAGGTCAGGAGTTTGAGACCAGACTGACCAGTATGGTAAAACCATCTCTACTAAAAATACAAAAATTAGCCGGGCACCGTGGCATGCAACTGTAGTCCCAGCTACTAGGGAGGCTAAGAAAGGAGAATTGCTTGAACCTAGGAGGCAGAGGTTGCAATGAGCCAAGATGGCGCCACTGCACTCCAGCCTGGACAGCAGAGCAAGATTCCATCTCAAAAATAAATAAATAAATAAATAAATAAATAAATAAATAAATAAATAGAAAAAAGAGTGCTTGTTTCAGCAGCACATATACTAAAATTGGAATTATACTGAGAAGACTAGCATGGCCCCTGCACAACCATGACATGCAAATTTGGGAAGTGTTCCATTAAAAATTAAAAAAAAAAAAAAAAAAGAAGAAGAAAGATCCTGTTGAAGTGATGGCCCTTGCTAAAAAAAGGGGGGGAAACAGAAGAAAGAAAGTTCTATACTGTGCAAACCAATGAGCATAACATTTTGCAGACACTATTCTAGAATGGATTTTAAGGAGGAGAGGGTACTTCTGTGTCCCAAGAAGAAAAATGACTCATCACCATGACCCAGCTCGGGTTAACCAAGAACAAATCATGTCAGCACAGCCCTCACTTCCTTATTCCATGGTTTATTAGTCTAAGAAATCTAAGGAAGGAAAGAAGCAAGATAGATCCAGATAAATGGTCCAGGAAAAGGCCACTTAAATAAATTCACTTATAAAGGAAGCCAAAATTCCCTATTAAATGGTGAAAAAAGGTATTTATCAGGACTTTACTCCGGAAGATAAAACTTAAAATAATGTTAAGAAATTTTTCTTGTATTTTAAAAATATAAGAAATTATATGTATTTGAAATTATATTAATTTCAAATAAATTAATTTCAATTATATTAATTTCAAATATATTAATTTCAATTATATTATTTCTTATATATAATATAAGAAATTATATTATTTATTTGACAAGTATTTATTGGCCATGTATTATGTGCCAGCCTCTGGCAAGTGAAAATGTGACAGTGAACAAAGGAGACAAAGCCTCGGCTCTAGTGGAGCTTATAGTCCAAGGGAAGACAGACCAATGGTTAAATACATAAAAAAGCAACATAGGCCAGCATGGTGGCTCACACCCTGGAATCCCGACACTTTGGGATCACCTGAGGTCAGGAGTTTGAGACCAACCTGGCCATAATGGTGAAACCCCATCTCTACTAAAAATACAAAAATTAGCCAGGCATGGTGGCGGGCACCTGTAATCCCAGCTGCTCAGGAGGCTGAAGTGGGAGAATCACTTGAACCCACTTCAAGTGGGTAGGCAGAGGTTGCAGTAAGCCAAATTCGCACCACTGCACTCCAGCCTGGGTGACAGGAGAGAAACCCTGTCTCAAAAAATTTAAAAAAAAAAAATAGGCCAGGTGCAGTGGCTCAAGCCTGTAATCCTAGCACTTTGGGAGGCTGAGGCGGGCAGATCACCTGAGGTTGGGAGTTCAAAACCAGCCTGGCCAACATGGAGAAATCTTGTCTCTATTAAAAATACAAAATTAGCCAGGTGTGGTGGCGCATGTCTGTAATCCCAGCTACTCAGGAGGCTGAGGCAGGAGAATCACTGGAACCCACAAGACAGAGGTTGCGATTAGCCGAGATCACGCCACTGCCCTCCCGCCTGGGCAACAAGAGTGAAACTCCGCCTCAAAAAATAATAATAAATAAATAAATAAATAAGCAAACAAACAATAAAATAAAACCTATTATAAAAAGGCTACTATAAAAGCACTTTTATAAACCTAAACTCTTCTCTGCAGCCTTCCAGGCCCCACCTCATCTGACTTGTGCCCACACCTCACACTTCCTCTCACCACCTCTCCTCCTGGCTCACTCTGACCACCACATGGGCTGTCAGCTGGCTCTGTCCTCAGAGATTCTGCTGTCTGCATCGCTCTCTCCTCCAGGGCACAGCTGCCTGACTCCTTCTCATCATCCACATCTCAGCCCAAATGTCACATCCATAGCGAGACCTTCTCCAGCTCCCATCTGGAGCAGTTTCTCCTCCAGCCCTCTCTCTACAGTTTGGCTGTATCCCCGCCCAAATCTCATCTTGAATTGTGTCATGGGAGGGACCTGGTGGGAAGTGATTGGATCATGGGGGCAGTTTCCTCCATCCTGTTCTCGTGATAATGAATGAGTTCTCACAAGATCTGATAGTTTTATAAGTGTCTGGCATTTCCCCTGCTTGCACTCACTCTGTCCTGCCACCCTGTGAAGAAGGTGCCTGCTTTTCCTTTGCCTTCCAGCATGACTGTAAATCTCCTGAGGCCTCCCCAGGCAATGCAGAACTGTCAGTCAATTCAGCTTCTGTCCTTTAATTACCCAGGTTCAGGTATTTCTCCCTAACAGTGTGAGAATGGATTCATATACCTCTCTATCTCATTACCCTGTTTTGTTTTCTTCACAGCAATTATCTTTATCACTAGCTAGTCTATTTTGGTTTTTAATTTGTATTTTTTATTTTTTAAAAATAGAGATGGGGTCTTACTATGTTGTCCAGACTGGTCTTGAACTCCTGGGCTCAAGTGATCCACCCGCCTTGGCCTCCCAACGTGCTGGGATTATAGGCATGAGTCACCACGTCCAGCCTTTATAATAGGTTTTATAATAACTTTTTACAGTTATTATAAAAGTGATGGGAAGCATTGAAGGGACTGAATTCGAAGAATGACACAGTCGATGTATTTGCTTCAGTGATCACTGGGGCTGCTGTGTGGACATGAAATGGCCATGAAGGCAAGAGCAGGAGCAGGGATACAGGTCAGGAGGCTGTCCCAGGGCCCTAGTGAGAGATGTGGCTGCCTGGGCTTGGGGTCCGATGGTAGTGGAGAGATGGACTGGAGTTGATTTAGGTTATAGTTGGAAATTAGCCCCAACAAAACTTGCAATTCCAACTGATGTGGGGGCAGGGGAGGGCAGAGGCAGAGACATCAAGAATAACTCAAGATTTTGGCTTGAGCAAGCAGCTGACTGAAGCTGCCATTTACAGAATGAGGTAGGGGAGACTTAAGAAACGGTTTTGCAATCAAGAAGCCTGTTTTCAGGCACCCAAGTCTGAAGGCTATTAAACACTCAAGAAGAGATGTCAAGTAGACGGTAGGATAGACATCTGAAACTCAGGGGACAGGCCAAGACTGCAGATATAAATTTAGGCGTCAACTGCATGTAGATGACATTTAAAGCCAAGGGACTGAATGAGATCAAGGGACTGAAATCACTTAGAAGGGGGGAAATGTGGAGGAAAAGAGGACCAGGACACAGCTCTGGGGCATCCCAACATTTAGAGATTGAGTCTTGGAGGGGAAGCCAGGCAAGAGGACTCCAGCCAGCTGGTTCTTAAAATAACAATAATCACAAAAATGAATCAATCAGCTGTTGAGGAATTTTTGCATATGTTTTTCTGGTAAAATTATATGATCATATAATAAAAAATTGGTCGATTCAGATTTGACTTTCACAGCACAATCATAAACAGTGTAATTTTGGCAAAAATAGCTGAGGTCTTTGTTAATTTTCCCAGGTGTCTCTCTTACCTCTTTGATATTCAAATCATTCTCATTTGAAGTATCTTTTTGGTCCTTATCCTCATAGATTTTTCTCTCATCTAATGCTGCTATTCCCTCATATGTCAATGGCTTAGCAAATGATTAGGGCAGTTCCCCAAAATTGCTTTCCTAATTTTTAAAAAATCTTTCTTATTTTGCAAGACTGACAGTTTCACTTTGCCATCAATATTTATGTAATTTATGTTGCATTGTGCTGTTGTAACCTGACAACTATAGAGAAAATAATGAACAAAGACTGTGACACAATGGGCAGTGGTGGAAGCTTGGTTTTGAAAGGAATGGATGTGTAGTCAGTTTATGAGTGATTAATTTTGTATCATAATGATGTTAGCTGTCTATGGTGGAGATAACTAGCTGTCCACCAAATCCATTCTCCCCTTCTTTATGCAACAAAGTCAACAGCATTTCCCTGCCTACCATTTGGCTAGGTGTGGCTTTGTGACAAAGTGAACAGCAGTGACATGCCACTTTCATGCCTGTCTGACAAAAATCACTCACATGTGCTCCTTTGTGTGTTTTCCTCTTCTTTGACTGGATGCAGATGACAGTGGGGCCCTGGAGAATGACAGATTTACAAGATGGAGACAACCTAGATCCCTGAGTGACTGCATGGAGGATAGCACCCCCACCAACTTGAGCACCCTGATTTCTTGTTACCTGTACTAGAAATAACATTTCATCATGTAGAATCATTAAACATCTGAGTCTATTTGCTACGGTGGCTCAGTTCGTCCTAAATGACACACTGCTCTACTTAACTTCAGGAACGGGATAATGAATACTCAATAATGAGGAGCCCCTTATAGATTTCAGCAAGATATTGATTACTTCATGTAGACTACACTATTACTTTGTGTAGACAAGGCTGAGAAACAAGGATGTTGCTGACCCAGGTCAGAGAAGTAGTACTGACTGAACAACCAAACCTAAAGGTTAGTGAATCACTGTCCAACCATATACATTCCTTTGGGCTTAATTATCAGTTCTGTCCTTTTCAACATTTGTAGTAGTGACTTGGATGAATATAAAGACTGCTCACTTCCCAAGCTTGCAAAATCCACCCTGGATTGGACAGTCATGATCCACAAATATCTTGGCATTTTATTTGCATTGTGTTGTTGTATCCTAACAACTTTGGAGAGAATAATGAATAAAAACTTTGACCCAGTGGGCAAAAAGGGGAAAGGTGGTACACTAAACTGAATATGGTAAAAATCACTGGAGTTAACTGTAAGGTCCTTAACTTAGTTTGGAATAAACTAGAACAAGATAGAGAAGACATGGCTTAAAGCAGCACATTTTTTAAAAGTTAGACATCTTAGAATGCATTTCTACAAGCACTGTGCCTATAATAAAAAGGTGATAATCTCATGCTTTTCTGCCTGGGTGGGGGGACCTCCCTCTTGGCATTTTTGTTGTCAAATGCTACACAATACAGGAAATGTGCTCAGAGGAGAGTGCTCAGAACTGAGAAGCATCAGGAAGATGGATTTATGGTGTGTGTATGTGTGTTTTAATAGAGACAGGGTCTTACTCTGTTGCTCAGGCTGGAGTCCAGTGGTGTGACCACAGTTCACTGTAAACTCTAATTCTTGAACTCAAGTGATCCTCCTGACTCAACCTCCTGAGTAGGCAGGACTACAGGAATGTGCCACCAATTTTTTTTGTAGGGACAAGGGTCTTACTATGTTGCCTAGACTGGTCTTGAACTCTTGGCTTCAAATGATGCTCCTGTTTCAGCCTCCAAAAGCATTGGGCTTACAGGCGTGAGCCACTGTACCTGGACAATTTTTTTTAAAACATTCTATTGGATAAATCTGTTCAATTATTAATTGGGCTGCCTCAATAGCAGTGAATGCCCCATCTCTGGAAGTGTCTGAATAAATTTGCATATAAAATTACTGTTATTCAGTCATTTTAATCTACAAGAATGGCAATTTCATATGGTTCAACCTAATATTTGGTGGAAAGGGTAGAGGATGAGTCAAGCAATTGATATTTCAGGAGCAAGTGACAGAAGCACATCTCAAACTGACTTCACCAAAGGAAAGGAGAGGTAATAGTGGAGTGGAAAGTGTATTGGCTCGTGTAACTGAAAAGCCCAAGTAAATTTAGCTTCAGGTATGGTTACATCCAGCATTCTCTCTCTGTCTCTGCCCTGTCCTCCTCTGTGTTGCCTCCCTTCCCAGACACACCTGCCCTTTGTGCTAAGCAACTGGGCACTAGCAGCTCCAGGCTTATGTTAAAGCAGCTTAACAACCCCAGCTAAGAGTCTCTCCTCACCAATAACTCCTGGGACTAACTCTTATTGAACTGATTTGGCTCATACACTCTTCCCTGAATCAATAACTAAGCCCTCAGTTATTGACTCGGGGGCAGGGAGTAAAGTTACTCATTGGCTTGGCCTCGATTACAAGTTGCCCTGGAGCCCAGAGGAGGGTGGGGTGAGAAAAGAGGGTGTTCAGCCACAGGGGCTGAAAGTAAAGAAAGGGCGACTTTCCAATGGAAAACTGAGGTGCTACAGGTTGGCCTGAAAATGAAATGGTATGTTGGTTCTGAGTCTATTTGAAAAATATGTAAGGAATAGAAAGATGAAGTGAACCAACCAAGTGAATCACCGGGGGAAAATGTGTTCTGAGCAGACAGAGCAGCTGCTGCTCATGTGGGAATGAGCTAGGTAGGTTTGAGGAACAGAAACCAGGTCAGTGTTCCATTACCTGTTGCTGCAAAACAAAACATAATGGCTAAAAGTAATAACTGTTTTATCTCTTCAATTCTGTAAGATGACTAGACTCAGCTAGAAAGTTCTGTTCCGTGTGATGTTAGCTGGCTGCCATCACGTGGAAGGTTGACTAGGCTGGAACATCCAAGATGGCTTAGTCGCATGGCCGGCAGTCAATGCTGCTGGCTGGGGGCTCATCTGAGGTTATGGCCCAGGGCTCCTCAGTTCTCCTCCATGCGTCTTATCTGTGAGGCTTTTGGTTTCTTACAACATGGTAGCTGGATTCCAAGAGAGACAGCAGAAGCTGCTAATCTTAAAGCCTCAGCTCAGAAGTCCCAGAACATTAATTTAATCGCACACAATCGTGGAGCCAGCATATTCAAAGGACGTGACATTAGCATATAGGAAGGGAAGAAACTGGTGGCCACCATCTTGGCTTCCAGCTTTGGGGAGTAGGACTGGGCCATAGTGAAGGGCAGAGTGGTGTGCAATGGAATTGGAAAGGTAGGAAGGGGCTGGATCAGGGATGTGGCAACTATAATCCACAGGCCAAACCCAGCCCATTGGCTGTTTTTGTAAACAAACTTTTGTTGGAACATAGCCACATTCATTTGTTTATCATATTGTCTATGGTAGAGTCTAATAGCAGAATCGAGCAGTTGCAACAGAGACCACATAGGCTCCCAAAACCTGAAATATGTTCTATCTGGTCCTTTACAGAAAAACCCACTGATGCCTGGGCTAAGTCATGGAGTGCCTTGTAAGTATTGTTGAGGAATTTGAATTTTATTCTAAGTGTGATGGGAAGCCACCAGAGGGTTTTAAAGCAGTGAGCCACAATATCCCACCTACATATTTAAAAAATTCTCTCTGGGAATGGATTATTGGAGGAAAAGCATGAAAGCAGGGAAACCAGTTAGCAGACTATGACAGTAATCCAGATGAGAGATGATAGAGTCAAAAACACAAGTGTGTGAATTTTGCACATGTATTCAGGAGAAGCGGCCTGCAGGACTTATTAAGCCTTTGGCTATGGGGATGAGAAAAAGAGAGGAAGAAAGGATGACCTACATTTTTGGCTTGAGCAACTGGGTAAAGGGTGGTATTATTACCAAGCAGAGGAAGATCAGGGGAAGAGCTTATTGGGAGAAAAAGCACCAAGAGTTTTTTTTTTTTTTTTAAGACAGAGTCTCACTCTGTCATCCAGGCTGGAGTGCAGTGGTGCGATCTCGGCTCATTGCAACCTCCGTCTCCTGGGTTCAAGCAATTCTCATGCCACGGCCTCCTGAGTAGCTGGAATTACAGGTATGCACCACCACACCCAGTTAATTTTTGTATTTTTAGTGGAGACCAGGTTTTACCATGTTGGCCAGACTGGTCTCAAACTCCTGGCCTCGAGTGATCCCCCAAACTCTGCCTGCCAAAGTGCTGTGATTACAGGTGTGAGCTACCACACACGGTCAAGAGTTCTTTTTTGAACATACTAACTTTGAGGTTTTTGTCAGATATCCAAGACACCTGACAAAAACCTCAAAGTGAATATGTTCAAAAGCAGCTGAACACTTGAGACTGGAGATCAAGGCATAAGTTTGAGAATCATCAGTAAACAGATAGTATTTAAAGCCAGAGGCCTGGAAGGAATATTTCCAGAGAAAAAAATGGAGACAGCCTAGGACCTGGGAAAATTAGAAGCCAACAGCAGCAGAAAGTCAGTAAAAGAGAAGCAGTAGGAGTGGAGAGGAGAAAACCAGGAGACTGTGGTTTCATGAAAGTCCTGGAAAAAACATTTCAAGCGGGAGGGAGTGGTCCACTGTGTCTAATGCTACTGGGTAGTGGAAGAACGGGTGGACAGAGAAGTGACCACAAAACTCTGTGACACGGGCCTTTCTGAAACCTTGACTACAGCGATTTCAGCGGACGGGACCACACCCTGATTGACGGAGTTTGAGAAAACCATGAAATGTGGACAAACGGAGACAGCAAATATAGAGAGACCTATTTTGAGAAGTTTTGCTATCAGATGAACAGGTCAGAGTCACAGATGTTCACTGCAGGCTCATGAAAGTCTCTTTCACTATTAAAGAGCATTGACTCCGTGGAGCACCTACTATGTGCCAGCACATTGCTTGTCCAGGATCCCAAGGAGGAATTTCTTTCTAATGACTTATTGGGAAATTGGATGAAACACAACAAAAATACATATCTATAGCTTCAAAAAAAAAAAAAAAAAAGGAGAAGAAAATTTCAGCCCTTGAGAGGCAAGTGAAGATTTTCAAACAGGTTTCTCCACGTTGTAAAGAGACCTGCAAACCCATAAAACCAGCAGTTTCATTTCTGCTGGGTATGAACTCAAGCTCTTCCTTCCACACTTTCTCAAGGAAGCTTGATCATGCAAACTTCTGAAATTTGCTACCAAATATAAATGTGCAATCTGATGAATAAGCAGATTTTTATAATCAGAACAAAATGCATCTTGTAGAAGGATACAAAGTATTCTTTTTGCTTTAATATTTTGTTGTTTCTGGAAAACATTTAGTTTCTCATGACTAACTTCCAGGACAAAAGCACACACTCAACACACAGAGTAAGCACAGACTGTAAGAAAGACATGGACACAATTTTGTATCTAATTTCACTTCCTGGTAATCTTCAGGGAGAGTCACGTGATCTGAATCTGAATCTCCACCTGATCATCTTCAGGTAGAGATTATCACACTTTGGGAGGCCGAGGCAGGCAGATCGATTGAGCCCAGGAGTTTGACACCAGCCTGGGCAACATGGCAAAACCCTGTCTCTACAAAAAATACAAAAATTGTCTGGGCATGGTGGCACATGCCTGTAGTTCCAGCTACTAAAGAGGCTGATGTGGGAGGATCATCTAATCCCGGGAGGTCAAGGCTGCAGGAAGCTGAGATCATGCCACTGCACTCCAGCCTGGGCAACAGAGTGAGACCCTGTCTCAAAAAATTAAAATAAAAAAAAAGAAATCACCTGACCCCAAAGTCTGAGCTCTGAACCATTTGCTATACTATTTTATAGAGGTGCAAGCTGACTCATTAGGTTGCCTGTCTTCCTGGATCTATAAAATACGTAATCAGCAAAGACATGGAATCAGCCTAAATGCCCATCAACAGTAGAGTGGATTTAAAAAATGTCCAGGTTCGGCAGCTCACACCTGTAATCCCAACAGTTTGGGAGGACGAGGCGGGTGGATCACCTGAAGTCAGGAGTTCAAGACCAGCCTGGCCAACATAGTGAAACCCTGTATCTACTAAAAATACAAAAATTAGCCAGTCATGGTGGCAGAAACCTGTAATCCCAGCTACTCAGGAGGCTGAGGCATAAGAATCGCTTGAACCCAGGAGGCAGAGGTTGCAGTGAGCCAAGATCGCACCACTGCACTCCAGCCTGGGTGACAGAGTAAGACTCTGTCTCCAAAAAAAAAAAAGGAAAAGAAAATGTGGTACATATTCGCCATGGAATTCTATACAGCCATGAAAAAGAATGAGATCATGTCCTTTGCAGCAACATGGATGGAGCTGGAGGCCATTATCCTAAGTGAACTAACACAGGGACAGAAAACCAAATATCACATGTTCTCACTTATATGTGGGAGCTAAACACTGAGTACACATGAACACAAAAAAGGCAACAACAGACACTGGGGCCCACTTGAGGGTGGAAGTTGGGAGGAAGGTGAGAATTGAAAAACTACCTATCAGGTACTGTGTTTCCTACCTGATGAAATAATCCGTACACCACACCCCTGCGACAGGAAATTTACATATGTAACAAACCTGCACACACACCCCTGAATGTAAAATAAAAGGTTTTTTTAAAAATTTTTTTCAAGCTTTTCGCGTGCTGGCTCAAGCCTGTAATCTCAGCACTTTGGGAGGCCGAGACGGGTGGATCACAAAGTCAGGAGATCGAGACCATCCTGGCTAACACGGTGAAACCCCGTCTCTACTAAAAACACAAAAAACTAGCCGGGCGAGGTGGCGGGCGCCTGTAG
>NW_012101876.1:3982344-3991684 GCF_000951045.1 Mandrillus leucophaeus | reverse complement strand
AAAAAAAAAAAAAAAAAGAATAAAAGAAACAGAAGAATGACTACTCCATAGAGCAGCCAGTTTTTTTTTTAAAGGCATATATGGAATCATAACAGGAGCCATATTTCTGTCCTTGCCCATGAACTTGTTTAGAATCACAGCTGATATAACTTAGATATTTGTGCCTGCACAAATCTCATGTTGAATTATAATACCCAATGCTAGAGATCGGGCCTGTTGGGAGGTGTTTGGACCATAGGGCAGATGCTTCATGGCTTGGTGCTGTCTTCATGATAGTGACTTCTCACAAGATCTAGTCATTTAAAAGTGCGTGGCACCTCCCCTACACATACTTTCTCTCTCTTGCTCCTGCTTTCACCATGTGACATGCCTGCTCTCTCTTTGCCTTCCACCATGATTGGAAGCTCCATGAGGCCTCCCCAGAAGCAGATGCCACTACGCTTCCTGTAGAACCTGCAGAACCATGAGCCAATTCAACCCCTTCTTTTTTTAAATAAATTACCCATTCTCAGGTATTTCTTCATAGCAATGAAAGAATGACCTAATACAGAAAATTGGTACTGAAGAGTGGGTCATTGCTCTACAGATACCTGAAAATGTGGAAGAGACTTTGGAACTGGCTAACAGACAGAGGTTGGAAGAGTTTGAAGTGCTCAGAAGAAAACAGAAAAATGAGGGAAATTTTGGAATTTCTTAGAGACTGGTTAAATAGTTGTAACCAAAATGCCGATAGGGATATGGACAGTGGAGACCAGGCTGACAAGGTCTCAGATGGAAATGAGGAACTTATTGGGAACTGCAGCAAAGGTCACACGTGTTATGCTTTAGCAATGAGCGTGGCCGCAGTCTGCTCATGTCCTAGGGATCTGTGGAAGTTTGAACTAAAGAGTGATGACTGAAGTTGGGCACAGTGGCTTATGCCTGTAATCCCATCACTTTGGGAGGCTGAGGCAGGCAAATCGCAAAGTCAGGAGTTCAAGACCAGCCTGGCCAACATGGTGAAACCCCGTCTCTACTAAAAATACAAAAAATTAGTGGGGCATAGTGGCGGGCGCCAGTAATCTCAGCTACTTGGGAAGCTGAGGCAGGAGAATAGCTTGAACCTGGGATATGGAGGTTGCAGTGAACCGAGATCACTCCACTGCACTCCAGCCTGGGCAACAGAGCAAGACTCCGTCTCAAAAAAAAAAAAAGAGTGATGACGTAGGGCATCTGGCAGAATAAATTTCCAAGCAGCCAAGTATTCAAGAAGTGGCTTGGCTGCTTTTAACAACCTATGCTCAGTTGAGGGAGCAAATAAATGACCTAAAGTTGGAATTTATATTTAAACAGGAAACGGAGTATAGAAGTTTGGAAAATTTGTAGCCTGGCTATGTGGCAGAGAAAGAAAAAGCTTTTTTGGAAAAGGAATTCAAGCAGGCTACGGAGCAACTGTTTGCTAGAGAAATCTGCATAACTAAAAGGGAGCCAAGTGTTAATAGCCAAGACAGTGGGGAAAAGGCCTCAAAGGTATTTCAGAGACCTTCTTGGTGATCCCTCCTATCACAGGCCCAGAGCCCAGAGAGGCCTGAGAAGAATGGTGTCATGAGTCTAGGCCCCACTGCACAGCCTTGGGACACTGCTCCCACATCCAGGTGCTCCAGCTCCAGCTGCGGCTCAAAGTGGCCCACATATAGCTCAGGCCACTGCTCCGGAGAATGCAAACTGTAAGCCTTGGTGGATTTCATGTGGTGTTAAGCCTGCAGGTGCACAGAGTGCAAGAGTGGTAGTTCCTTGGCAGCCTCTGCCTAGATTTCACAGAATGTATGGAAAAGGTTGGATGTCCAGGCTAAAGCCTGCTGCAGGGGCAGGGCCCTCACAGATAAACTCTGCTAGGGCAATGTGGAGATAAAATGTGGGGTTGGAGTCCCCAAAGAGAGTTCCAGCCAGGACACTGCTTAGTGGAGCTGTGAGAAGAGGCCACCATCCTCCAGACCCCAAAATGGTAGATACACTGGCAGCTTGCACCCTGTACCTGGAAACCACAGGTACTCAACTCCAGCCCATGAGAGCAGTCTCAGAGATTGCACCCTGCAAAGACACAGGGGCAGAGCTGCCCAAAGCCTGGGCAGCCCACTCCTCACACCAGTATGCCCTGGATGGTGAACATGGAGTCAAAGGAGATTATTTTGGAGCTTTAAGATTTAATGACTGCCCTACTGGGTTTCCAACTTGTGTGAAACCTGTAGCCTCTTTCTTTTGGCCAATGTCTCCCTTTTGGAATAGGAAGGCTTACCCAATACCCCCACTGTATCTTGGGAGTAACTAACTTGTTTTTTATTTTACAGGCTCATAGGTGGGAGGGATTTGGTTTGTCTCAGGTGAGACTTTGGACTTTTGAGTTAATGCTAGAATGAGTGAAGACTTTGGGGGACTGCTGGGAAGGCATGATTATATTTTGCAGTGTGAGAAGGATATGAGATTTGGGAGGAACCAAGGGCAGAATGATATAGTTTGGATATTTGTCCCCACTCAAATCTCATGTTGAATTGTAATCTCCAGTGCTGGAGGTGAGACCTGGCGGGAAGTGTTTGGATCATGGGGGCAGATCCATAATGGCTTGGTGCTGTCTGTGTGATAGTGAGTGCTTGTGAGGTCTGGTCATTTAAAAGTGTATGGCACCCCTGCCTCCCCAACTCTCTCTCTCTCTCGCTCCTTCTTTCACCATGTGACACCTGCTACCCCTTTGCATTCTGCCATGATTGAAAGCTTCCTGAGGCTACCCCCAAAGCAGATGCCTCTATGTTCACTGTACAGCCTGAAGAACCATAAGCCAATTAAACGTCTTTTTAAAAAATATAAATTACCCAGTCTCTGGTACTTCTCTTTTCTCTTTTCATTTCTTTTCTTTTTTCTTTCTTTTGATGCAGTCTCGCTCTGTCACCCAAGCTAGAGTGCAATGGAGCAATCTCAGGTCACTGCAACCTCTACCTCCAGGTTCAAGCAATTGTCGAGCCTCAGCCTTCTGAGTAGCTAGGATTACAGGTGTGCACCACCATGCCTGGCTAATTTTTGTATTTTTAGTAGAGATGGAGTTTCATCATGTTAGCCAGGCTGGTCTCGAACTCCTGACCTCATGATCTACCCACCTCAGCCTTTCAAAGTGCTGAGATTACAAGCGTGAGCCATGTCACCCAGCAAGGTATTTCTTTATAGGAATGCAAGAATGGCCTAATACACCAGCTCTGCTCTTTATGAAGCTATACGACTTTAAATCACTTAATCTCAGTGAGCCACAGTTGCCTCATTTGTCAACTAGTGATAATAGATCTACTGGACATTTGTGTATCAAATTAGCAAATGTAGATAAAGGTCTGTGTTCATGCTCTGAGTATAATACATGGTAGTTATCATAAAGAATAATATCTATGAGTACAGTACACCCAGCCTTTCTCAAAAAGATAAAGCTATGTTATCAACTATTAAGAAGGGTCTCAAAAAAAAAAATAAGAAGAAAAATAAGAAGGGTCTCATATCTCCTGAGTTATCCTACCTCATAGTCAGGATTGCCTGTCTATCCATTTTAAGAATAATCTTGGCTGGGTACGGTGGCTCACACCTGTAATCCCAGCACTCTGGGAGGCCGAGGCAGGCAGATCACAAGGCCAGGAGTTCAAGACCAGCCTGGCCAATATGGTGAAACCCCATCTCTATTAAAAATACAAAAATTAGCTGAGTGTAGTGGCGGACACCTGTAGTCCCAGCTACTTGGGAGACTGAGGCAGGAGAATTGCTAGAACTCTGGAGGCGGAGGTTGCAGTGAGCCAAGATTGTGCCACTGCACTCCAGCCTGGGCAACAGAGTAAGACTCCGTCTCAAGAAAACAAAACAAAACAAAACGAAAGAATAATCTTGGCTGGGTGTAGCCATTTATGTCTGTAATCCCAGCAATTTGGGAGGCTAAGGTAGGAGAAGCACTTGAGTTCAGGAGTTCAAGACCAGCCTGGGCAATATAGCAAGACCTCATCTCTTGCTAAAAATTTAAAAAAAAAAAAAAAAGCCAGGCATGGTGGCACATACCTGTAGTCCCAGCTACTTGGGAGGCTGAGGCGGGAGGCTCACTTGAGCCTGGGAGATCGAGGC
Source organism: Mandrillus leucophaeus (assembly GCF_000951045.1). Classification (NCBI taxonomy): domain Eukaryota; kingdom Metazoa; phylum Chordata; class Mammalia; order Primates; family Cercopithecidae; genus Mandrillus; species Mandrillus leucophaeus. Next base: position 3,987,562 of record NW_012101876.1, on the reverse strand, counting down.
TGAAGTAAGTTATGATCATGCCACTGCACTCTAGCCTAGGTGACAGAACGAAATCTTGTTTCTAAAAAAAGAAAGAATAATCTTGCTGTCTGAGGAATCCTATAGTAGGCAGTGTAATTTTAAGCAAGTACCCTCGAGGGTCACAGACTTTAGTTATTTTGTTATTTATTTATTATTAAGAAAGGATCTTGCTCTGTCACCCAGGCTGGACTGCAGTAGTGTGATCATAGCTCACTGCAGCTTTGAACTTATGGGATCAAGCAATCCTTCCACCTCACCCTCTTCAGTAGTTGGGATTACAGGCACACACCACCATGTCCAGCCATTTAAAAAATTTTTTACAGAGACAGGATTTCACTATGTTACCCAGGCTGATCTCAAACCCCTGGCTTCAAGCAATCCTTCTGCCTTGGCCTCTCAAAGTACTAGGATTACCAGGTGTGAATCACCACACCCAGCTGAGAGTCACAGGCTTCAGAAGGTCATCTGTTGGCATAGTAAAGTGTCTCCCATAAATGGCACTACAAGGCCTTCCTGCTAAGCAACCCCAACCTCTCCTCTACCCAGTCCCAAACCTCGCAGCAGTCATCCAGACTCGCATTGGTTGCCCCATAAGTCCTTCCCAATGAGCTACTTCCGATTAGGAAGAACTTCTACTCTCATCTTCTCTATCTTTGAAGACACTGGGAACTGCTCTACTGTGGAAATGACTGCAATCCCGATTTGAACCAGTTTGCAGCTCGGCTTTGAGTGTTTTCAAAACCTCAGCTTAGACAAGAGGAAAAAATTCTGTCTCCAAGCCTTGCCCACCTCAACTTCCTTAAAGACTCTGACGAAGAGTGACAACAGGGCTAGGAAGGAACATCTTTTTGGTCTGACTTTAGCTGGTGAAATTCACTGTACATAGAAACGCAAGAGCTGGAAGAGGAGGAACTCCAGTGGAAAGGGTCTTTCCATGGGCCCTGACGGTGCACAGGCTGGCTTTGAGCATCCCATCTTCTTGATGTGAAGAAACAGCAGCAGAAGTTCTATCAGGTCATGGGGCTGTTTCCATTTTAAAATGTTTGGGGTTTTTTGCGTTGGGTAAAGAAGATAGCTTTAAATTCCTGTTCGTGAATAGCAGCAGATGCTGTTAGGAGTGTATTCCCCTTCCCCTCAGCCTGACTAGGGTTTCAGCTGCAGCCAGAGTGGCCATTCTCCATGCACACTGGCAGCTCCCACCTCAGGCAGCTGTGGAGTCCCTCAACTTTTCCACCTCGGGTTTTGTTGGAAGCTTCAGTAGTTCACTTAGTCCATACACAGAGAAGCCCTAAGCGCCTGGGCGTGTCAACACTTCCAATCATTGGAGGAACAAGAAACCAGTGGGGGAAGGCCCCAGCCTCTGGCCCTTCAGAGGCACAATTCTGAGGTGTATTCTCTGCAGAAGGTCTCCAGCAACAGTGAGCCCTGGCTGCCCGCAATAGGAACCAGTGGAATCCTACATCCTTGCCTGGCCTATTTCTCCTCTTACTCTCCCTACTCCTGCACTCCTACTTCCTAGTGTCCCCTTTCAAAAAGCTATCTATACCCAAGATCTGGGTCTTTCTCTGAGGTTTCGTCTTTGGGATAACCTAAGCTAAGATATGCATCAATGCACATGTTAGCAGGTGAGTTTTTAGTTTATTTTTTCTTTTTTAACTTTTTTCCTCTTTTTTTTTCTTTTTTTAATCATGGGAGACTCACTGGAATCTTTGTTTCTGAATAAAAAAGGAAGTGTTTGGATTTTTTTTTTTAACATTCAGAAATAAAGTTGCTCCTGGAGAAGGGAAGCTGTCACTATGAAGAAGAGCTGTCCTCATGCGGAAGAAGTGGGAATTCAGTTGTGACTATTGGTAACAAAGTTAAGCCTTCAGGCTGACTGTTATCTAGGCCGGGGCCTGGGCTGGAGAGGAGCAGCCTGGCTGATTGTGGTGTGGAGGTATTTCTTCTTCCTAGTCCTAGCACTGGGAGCTGGAGGTGGAATGTGTGATGGGAAAAGGTTGTGAGTTGAAACTGAGACAAATGTTCGAAACAAATCATAGAGACTTGGGAAACCTGAACCAAGGTTACAGAGTAAGAGAACAAAGCAGACAAGACAGGCTCATGAAGTGGGAGGTGGTCTGGATTAATTTCAGGAGCCAAGGGTGAAGGCCAAGGGAAGGCCTTCTCCCCCTCCTGACATTTGGGCGAGGGTCCTGCCATGGAACAATGCCCCTAATAATCCCAGCAGACCTAATAACAACACTTCCCCCAACTGTGGATCTATTTGTATGACAGGGGGAAAACAAGGAAATGAAGAGGAGGAGATGGGGAGACAGGGAAACAAGCATTTGCGCCCAGTAGGAACACCTGCATTCCAAGGGCATAATTTTAACCCAGGGAAAGGAAGAGTAAAACAAAGGCTCACCGTTACCAAAGGGGATTTCCAAGAACAACCAACAATAACTGAAAAATCAAACAATCACCTGCCTTCCTTCCTGCTGATTTTTTTTTTTTTTTTTTTTGACAAGGTTTTACTCTTGTTGCTCAGGCTGGAATGCAATGGCGCGATCTCAGCTCACTGCAAACTCTGCCTCCCAGGATCAAGTGATTCTCCTGCCTCAGCCTCCCGAGTAGCTGGGATTACAGGCATGCACCACCATGCCCGGCTAATTTTGTATTTTTAATACAGACAGGATTTCTCCCTGTCGGTCAGGCTGGTCTCGAACTCCCAACCTCAGGTGATCTGCCCACCTCGGCCTCCCAAAGTGCTGGGATTACAGGCATGAGCCCCCGCGCCCAGCCTTCGCTGATTTTATGAGGCTGTTTTTCACTATTTTACTTAGATTTGTGGGTCTACAGAGGAGGTGTAGTTACAGTGTTTCTGGGGAAGTAATATTTTTCCAGATCCTACAGCCAAAGACCAATTTTTATAATAAACTTTACTTTATGGAGGAGTTTTAGGTTCACAGCAAAATTGAGTGGAAAGCATAGAGCGTTCCAAGTGTAGAGGCTTAGGGTGTAGAGACACACCCCTGTCCCCAAACACGGACAGCCTCCACCCCATCTACATCCTGCAGCACACTGGTGCCTTTGCTACAATCCATGCACCTACACTGACACATCACTATCACCCAAAGTCCATAGTACCTTAGGGGTCACTCCTGGTGCTATATGTTCTGTGGGTTTTCACAAATGACTAATGTTACATATCCACCATTATAGTGTCATACAGAATAGTTTCACCACTTGAAAAAGCCTCTGTGCTCCCGCAGAGCAATTTTAATTCCACTAGAAAGCTGGGAGGTCAGCTACAAGTACAATTGTCAAAATCTGATGGTAAATATTTTGTAGACTATATCAGACTCTCCTGGAATTAACAGCAGATTGGATCCCACCAATATAGCTGTAGAATAAGAATCCTGACTGGGACTGGGTGTGGTAGCTCATGCCTGCAATTCCAACATTTTGGGAGGCTGCGGTGGGAGGATCGCTTGAGCCCAGGAGTTCAAGACTAGCCTGGGCAACATACAGAGACCCCATCTTTACAGAAAAATACAAAAATTAGCCACGTGTGGTGATGTGTGTCTGTAGTCCCAGCTACTTGGGAGGCCAAGGCAAGAGGATCATGTGAGCCCGGGAGTTGGAGGTTTCAGGGAGCTATGATCACACACACCTGTACTTCAGCCTGGGTGACAGAGTAAGACCCTGTCTCAACATAAAAATAATTTTTAAGAAAGAATCCTGAGTGTACTTCAAATGGTCACATTATCCAAAAGTGGACAACCTCTATCCCACTCCCAAGCAAACCAAATCAAAAAAGCCCACCAAAGACCCCAAGATTCTCCCAAACTGTAGGTCTTTATCTGTGACATTCTCATTTCTATCACCTAATACTAGTAGCTTTAGTTCAATAATTATAATAATCAGATCAGGCTGGGCGTGCTGGCCCACGCCTGTAATCCCAGCACTTTGGGAGGCCAAGGAGGGCAAATCAACTGAGGTCAGGAGTTCGAGCCTGGCCAACATGGTGAAACCCCATATCTACAAAAATACAAAAATTAGCTGGGCATGATGGTGGTGACTGTAATCTCAGCTACTCAGGAGACTGAGGTGGGAGAATCACTTGAACCCAGGAGGCAGAGGTTGTAGTGAGCCGAGATCGCGCCACTGCACTCCAGCCTGGCCAACAGAGTAAGACTCCATCTCAAAAAAATAATAATAATAATAATCAGGTCAATTACTGTAGACTATCACAGCTGTCCTTGTGCAAGAATGGGATGCAGTTTCCTGATAAAGGACATAACCTTTAATCTTAGTTAAAATCCTTTCTTCGTAATTCTGAGTCTCAAAATGCTTTTCTGCAATGTTAATTTCCAACACCTGCTTTATGAGCAGACCATAGCAATTTAACTCTCAAGACCTGAAAATGAAACTCACTGAGTACATTAAAAAAATTCTCAGGATCATGTGAAAAAATAATTTTTTTTGGAGACACAGTCTCATGCTATCTATCACTCTATCATCCAGACTGGAGTGCAGTGACACAATCATGACTCACTGCAGCCTCAGCCTCCCAGGCTCAGGTAATCCTCCCGCCTCAGACTCCCAAATAGCTGAGACTACAGGCATGTCCCACCACAGCAAGCTACTTTTAAAAAAAAATTTTATAGAGACGAAGTTTCGCCATGTTGCCCAGGCTGGTCTTGAACTCCTGGGCTCATGTGATCTGTCTGCCTCCCAAAGTGCTGTGATTACAGGCATGAGCCACCACGCCCAGCCATGAAAAATTAATTCTTAAAAAAGCTGAGGATCAGCATTGAGTGTGCATTTACACAACAGAATTCAACAGACACCTTTGTTTCTTTTTTTCTTTTTTTTTTGGGAGAGTCTCACTCTCTCACCCAGGCTGGAGTGCAGTGGCGCGATGTCAGCTCACCGCACCCTCCAAGTTCAAGTGATTCTCCTGCCTCAGCCTCTCGAGTAGCTGGGACTACAGGTGCATGCCACCACGCTCGGCTAATTTTTCATTTTTTGGTAGAGACGGGGTTTCACCACATTGGCCAGGCGGGTCTCAGAATTCTTGGCCTCAAGTGATCTTCAAGCCTCAGCCTCCCAAAGTGCTGGGATTACGGGCACATGCCACCACACCTGCCTAATTTTTGTATTTTTAGTAGAGATAGGGTTTCACCACATTGACCAGGCTGGTCTCAAACTCCTG
>NW_012101876.1:3980227-3981411 GCF_000951045.1 Mandrillus leucophaeus | reverse complement strand
GTCTCACTCTGTCACCAGGCTGGAGTGCAATGGTGTGATCTTGGGTCACTGCAACCTCCACCTCCTTGGTTTAAGCAATTCTCATGCCTCAGCCTCCCAAGCAGCTGGGGTTACAGGTACACACCACCATGCCTGGCTAATTTTTGTATTTTTAGTAGAGACAGGGTTTCGCCATGTTGGCCAGGCTGGTCTCGAAATCCTGATCTCAAGTGATCTGCCTGCCTCAGCCTCCCAAAGTGCTGGGATTACAAGTGTCAGCCACCACACACAGCCTCAGTCTCTCTTTTAAACAGATTTATTGTATAATGTATATATCATAAAATCCCGTTTGGTGAGTTTTACTAAATTTATTGTCATGCAACCATCACCACATTTCAGTTTAAGACAATTTCATTACCCTAAAATCTTTCCTTGTGCCATTTGTGTTCTATCCCTGTTCTCAGCAACCACTAGGTAACTCCTGATCTGCTTTCTGTATCTATAGTTTTGTCTTTTCTAGAAATTTCATATAAATTAGATCATACAATATGTGGTCTTTTGTGGCTTCTTTCACTTTAGCATATTGTTTTTGAGGTTCGTTCTTACACACTGTGCTTTCTTGGCAGTCCCAATTTTCAGCCTACTTTTAAAGGAAACAAAAATGAGTGGTAGAAAATTTGGGGAAATTCCTTAGTAACTTGATCTGAGCCTAGAAAAGTTGCCAAGGTTAATAAAAAACACACCAAAAGCTCCATGTCACACTGGGATTGATTTTAAGGATACTGCTCATCTCTCTTTCCTCCTTGTTTTTAAAAGAACATTGACTGTATTGGCAAAAGTACTCATTTCCTCATTTTACCTTCCTGGTCTTGTCTATAAGCTTACATAATTTATACATGATGTACTCATAGTGTAGATACAAATGTGGCATTCTGTACTTCACTTTCTTTACCATAAAATTTTTTTTAAAATAATGATCATAAACTTGCTGACCAGCATGCATGCTCTTACCTGGAAAACGGAACAGAGGTAACTGCTTTTTATGGAATTTAACACCAAGACAGTCATTCATTTATTAACAAAGTGCAAGCTCTTATGGCTCTACTTTATATTGAACTCTAACCAGATGAATCTAACATCCCACGGTACTAAGATTTTGCATTGCAAGTCATGCTATTTGTTTAAATAACAGGAAAAAAAAAAAA
>NW_012101876.1:3979210-3980177 GCF_000951045.1 Mandrillus leucophaeus | reverse complement strand
TCACTCTGTCACCCAGGCTGGAGTGCAGTGGCACAATCTTGGCTCACTGTAACCTCCACCTCCCAGGTTCAAGCAATTCTCCTGCCTCAGCCTCCCAAGTAGCTGAGATTCCAGGCACACGCCACCACGCCCGACTAACTTTTGTATTTTTAGTACAGACAGGGTTTCACCATGTTGGCCAGGTTGGTCTCGAACTCCTGACCTCAGGTGATCCGACCGCCTTGGCCTCCCAAAGTGCTGGGATTACGGGCACATGCCACCACACCTGCCTAATTTTTGTATTTTTAGTAGAGATAGGGTTTCACCACATTGACCAGGCTGGTCTCAAACTCCTGACCTCAAGTGATCCACCTGCCTCAACCTCCCAAAATGCTGAGATTACAGGTGCGAGCCACATATCCAGTCTACAATTTTTGGCTGGGCACAGTGGTCACCTGTAATACGAGCACTTCGGGAGGCTGAGCCAGAAGGATCACTTGATCCTGGGAGGTCAACACTGCAATGAGCTGTGATGCTGCAAACTGCACTTCAGCCTGGGCAACAGAGCAAGACCCTGTCTCTGAAAAATAAAAATAAATAAAAAATTTAGGGGCATGATGGCATGCACCTGTAGTACCAGTTACTTAGAAGGCTAAAGTGGGAAGACCCCTCGAGCCCAGGAGTTTGAGGTTATGGTAAGCTATGATCATACTACTGTACTCCAGCCTGGGCAATAGAGCAAGACCCCATTTTTGGAAAGAAAAAAGTATATCTGTGGCTCCTATTGTATTTCTGTTGTACAGTGCTGCTGCTATTTGTCTATATAGTAAGTAGGGAGACAATTTGTTGGAAGAAACATCAGGGGGCCATTTTATTTTTTTGAGACTGAGTCTCACTCTGTCATCCAAGTTGGGGTGTAGTGGCGTGATCTCGGGTCACTGTAACCTCCATCTCCCAGGTTCAAGTGATGCTCCTGCCTCAGCCTCCT
>NW_012101876.1:3942514-3976680 GCF_000951045.1 Mandrillus leucophaeus | reverse complement strand
ATTGAACTCTAACCAGATGAATCTAACATCCCACGGTACTAAGATTTTGCATTGCAAGTCATGCTATTTGTTTAAATAACAGGAAAAAAAAAAAAAAGACACACTCTAGGAAGCCAATTTTCCTTGCTAATGAGCAGCTACTAAACAATGAGTATCTTCTGACTACCTTCCTGAAACCATCGAAAAGTTTACCCATTAATAATATGTGATTTGAAGAGTGGGTGGCTGGAGTTTCTCATAAGCCCACCCTTAAAGATTCAACCACACATAAATCGCTGAAGGAATCACCCGGTGAAAGTCAGATTGTGACTAATAGGGATGGGGAGGAAGGAGAAGTTGAAAGACCCAGGCTGGGGTCAAACCTCTTTCAGGTTTGAGTGCTGTTACATTTTTAATCAAATTAAGTCAAAACTAATGTTTCATGTCTCTTTTGCTTATTATTGACAGCTGTGTTTAGCTCAGCCATCCCCACTGAAGCGAACTGTGGCAGTGCGCTGTCAGCTGCGGCTTTGGAAGCCAATTGCTGTCCCCACTGGCTTTTTCCCTCACGTGCCTGTGTCTCCATGCCTCAGGGCTCCTCTGCCACAGTGTGCTGAGCCCACACACAGGACTGGCCAGAATTGCTGGGAGGTAACATCCCAGAACAGCCTCCACAGACGAGGGCTAGGTGAGTCCATCCGCCAGCCTCCTTACCACTGCACGGTCTCTCAGAGGGGCCTTAGCAGGACTGTGGCCCAGTTTTCCTCTGAGGTATCCTGCTCACCAACGTGCCCGATGTGGCTTTTCTCTCTTCCCTATCTTACTTCCTTACTCTGCCTCCTGGAATTACTTCTTAAGTAGATGATTTGCCCAAAATCCTTTGCCTCAGGGTCCACCTTCAGGCAACCCTACTAAGACATCTACAAAATTTTATATAGGAATAGACTTTAAAGGGATCCTTTGACTTTTTTTTTTTTTTTTAAACAGCATCTCACTCTGTCACCCAGGCTGGAGTGCAGTGGCACAATCTTGGCTCACTGTAACCTCCACCTCCCAGGTTCAAGCAATTCTCCTGCCTCAGCCTCCCAAGTAGCTGAGATTCCAGGCACACGCCACCACGCCCGACTAACTTTTGTATTTTTAGTACAGACAGGGTTTCACCATGTTGGCCAGGTTGGTCTCGAACTCCTGACCTCAGGTGATCCGACCGCCTTGGCCTCCCAAAGTGCTGGGATTACAGGCATGAGCCACTGTGCCCAGCCTCCTATTGCTACTTTTTAACAGAAATCTCTGCATCTGACTTAGACCCAGAGAAAACAAACCACAATGATGAGAGTCATACGCAAGGGGCTATGCTCTCCAGCAGGTTCGCCCAAGGTTGTCCACCTCCCACCTCATGCTATTAATATTCCGTAAACATGCCATGGCAGAGAGCAGGTCATTGCTGAAGGTTTACATGCGGTAGCTGATTTCATTCTCACAACAACCCCGTGAGATGAGTGCTGTTAGTGTCCTCAGTATTATAGAGGAGAAACCGAGTGGTTAAACTAATTTGACCAAGGTCACAGGGCTAGAAAGGTAGTGTTTAAGAACATCCCAATGCTTTCTAGCCCTTTCTAATTCAAGGGCTAGAACGTTGGAATCATGATTCCAGCCCAGGCAGCCTGGGTCCAGATTCCAGGACGCAGCCCTGAGTATGTGAGAGGTATTTGAGAGCTGTCTGCTTGATTTGGGGGTTACCATGTGTAGACAAAGGAAAGAAGATGGTCTATGCAATAACTTCAAACACTTGAAGGCTTTGAGCAATGAACCTCCTTGGTGGTTGGGTGAAGAATTCTATAATGAGTGGATTCTTTCCCAGAAGAGTACTTTTTTTTGCTTGTTTGTTTGAGACAACTTCTTGGCTCTGTCACCCAGGCTGGAGTGCAGTGGTACAAATACAGTTCAGTGCAGCCTCGACCTCCCAGGCTCAAACAGTCCTCCCACCACAGACTCCTGAGTAGCTGGGATCACAGGCACGCACAACCACAACCAGCGAATTTTTTCATTATTATTATTTTTAGTAGAGACAAGGTCTTGCTGTGTTGCCCAGGCTAGTCTCAAACTCCTGGGCTCAGGAGTCCTCCTGCCTTGGCCCCTTAAAGTGTTGGGATTACAGGCAAGAACCACCATGCCCAGCCAGAATAGTATTTTTAAGTGTATAAAAGAAAACGCATAGGATTACAAAGGAAACCGATTATACTGAAATGCATTTATCAAAATGTTCCCCCAAACTGTGACACAGGAATACAGTCCTCCTTTGGTATACACAGGGCACTGGTTCCAGGACCCCTGAGAATACCTACATCTGAGCATACTCAAGCTCTGCAGTCAGACCTGCAGAACCTGTGTATACAAACCCCTCCATTTACAGGGGTTTGCATCTCGTGAACACTGTATTTTCCATCCACAATGGATTGTAAAAACTCCCCAGGTAAGTAGACCTGTGCAATTCAGCGCTGTTATCCAAGGATCCACCTGTATATACATCCATTCTATGGGAGCGATTACACATGAGAATGGGCTCCATAAAAGTGTCAATTCTCTGTCATTAGACACTGACAGGAATAGGCTGAGTTGACCAAATGGCTGGCTGGATGCTTTCAAGATAGACGTCAGAGACAACCTCCACCTTCATTAACTTTGTTTCTTTTTTTTTTCTTTCCAGACGGAGTCTTGCTGTTGGGAAAAGCTGAGTGTTGGGAGAAGCTGAGGCAGGGCTTGCACATCTGACATAATGTAAAAGAGTCTTGGAACATGTCTGGGGTCCAGGGTCTAAACCCCCTTGTGACCTTTGGAACACCAAGTTCTGTGCTAAAGGGTGGAAGGCTACCTTGGCACACCATAATCTAAGTCCAGGGCATAAAATACCTCATGGATAGACTCCAGGGCTCGTGCCTCTGGAATGAGTCTAGACTTGCTGACTCCTTGCTCCTTGCTCTCCCAGGATCGATTGTATCTTGAGTTAAAAGAACCTGCTCTCCATCATCTCAAGCAGCAGAGCAGATGCTAAACCATCACAGCTGTAAATCATGTGCTTAATGCAATGCACGCTTTTGACCTCCACATTCTCACTATCTGTTTCTTTGTTGGATTACCAATAGCGTGGGCCCCCAGAGCTTGGGGCCTTCGCAGCCTCCACAATTGTGATGGCCCCCTGGTCCCACTTCTGTCTCAAACTGTCTTTTCTCAATCCTTTGACTCCGCTGGACTTCGTCCCCCCAGGACCTGGTGTTGGGTCTGATCACCCTAACACTTTCTTTGTCGCCCAGGCTGGAGTGCAGTGGTGCCATCTTGGCTCACTGCAACCTCTGCCTCCCAAGTTCAAGTGAATCTCTTGCCTCAGCCTCCCAAGTAGCTGGGATAACAGGCACCTGCCAAAACACATGGCTAATTTTTGCATTTCTAGTAGAGACGGGTTTTTGCCATATTGGCCAGGCTGATCTTGAACTCCTGATCGTAAGTGATCCACCCACCTCAGTCTCCCAAAGTGCTGGGATTACAGGCGTGAGCCACTGCCCCCAGCCTCACCTTCATTAACTTTCTAAAACAGCTTTGTGTTTCTCACCAATTCTAAGTCTGTCTGTGCCTGCCAGTTATTGTCCCTGATAGGAAGTTTAGGGTGTCCAAGAGGACATTGAAGGCCCACGTGACTTGAACCCAATAATTTACCTTACTGTTGTGCCGAACTCCTATCCACTCCAATGGGGATAGCCCCAGGCTCAAGAGACCGAAGAGACCTGGAGCCAGCAAATGAGACATGGGGCTTTCCTGGAGCCTTACATACAGGGAAGAGAGCCCAGTGGTGGCGGGCTGGACAGGAGAACCATCAATCACTTATGGAAAGCACATGGCTAATGTATCATTTTCACTTAGCACCCACCCTCAACAACTTCCACCTGGCAACCTTCACGTATTCCCAAAACAAAGGGCTTTGAGCCCTGCACGTCCCAGATCTATGGGAGGGGCCGGGGCTCAGATGTTCCTTAGAGACAAGGAATGAATCTCTGGGTTGGCCACCCCTGGATTCCTTGGCTCGGAACTCCAAACTGCATTCAGGTGCATCTGCTATACAGGGTCATTCTCAGGGTTTGCTGACATTATTGCCATCAGGTGAGTTTACCATGCACTTACCTCTGAGCAGTGCCTCCCATGTTCCCTACATTCTGGTCACAGCGAAAGTCCTGCTTCCCTGCATGTACTATGCACTTTGCATTTCAGCGGCTCACTGCCCCTTCTGCCTGCAGTGAGTGAGGCCTTCATGACAGAGTCCTTCCCTCGGCCGAAATGGTTTTCAAAGTTCCCCAAGAGCCCCTATCCCAGACAGAATTAATCACTCCTCCTCTGAGCTCCCATAACTCTTCCCACATGCCTCTACTCTAGTATACACATTCTAGTATCATTATTGTGAACATATATCAGGGCCTACAACCTGAGCAATATTTTATTCATCTTAAATAGGATAGAGCAGAATACTTAGCCCAGGACTTGGCTGGGCGCGGTGGCTCACGCCTGTAATCCTAATACTGTGAGGCCAAGGCCGGCGGGAGAATCACTTGAACTCAGGAGTTTGAGACCAGCCTGGGCAACATGGTGAAACTGCATCTCTACCAAAAATACAAAAATTATCTGGGTGTGGTGGCATGTGTCTGTGGTCCCAGCTACTCAGGAGGCTGAGGTGGGAGGATCGCTTGAGCCTGGGAAGCAGCGGTTGCAGTGAGCTGAGATTGCACCACTGAACTCCAGCATAGACAACAGAGAAAGACTCTCAAAAAAAAAAAAAAAACTAGCTCTTGATTGGCATGTGGGAGCAAGTAGTTCATTGGACGCAAGTATGAGATTAGCTGCATGGAGTGTCTCAATAGTTACCCCAGGTCTTTAGGAGTCTGGTAACAGTCTTCACCAAAATGCAAGACTTGTGTTATTTTAAAATGTCATGTATAACTGGCTGTCTCTTTCATAATACGTTAATGTTATTGAAATAATGTTATTGTTACTGGCTTTGCCCAAATTTTTAAGTAAAATGGACATGCCTTAATAACCTATCTTCTTTTTTCTGTGGCTTCTTATGCCCTCCGGCCTGCCAATAATCCCATGGGTACAGGTACCCAGGCTGAGATGCAGGGAACTAGAGGGTTCTTCTTCCTGACCCTGGAACTAAGAGCATCATTTGGTTGGCTTTAACTAAAAGTCCCAGGAGAAACCTCCTGATTACTTGAGCCCAGGAGTTCAAGATCAGCCTGGGCAACCAAAAAAAAATTATTTTTTATAAAATTAAAAAAAAAAAAAGAGATGGCATCTCACTATATTGACCAGGCTGGTCTCAAACTCCTGGCCTCAAGCAATCCACCCATCTCGGCCTCTCAAAGTGCTGGGATTACAGGCATGAGCCACTGCATCCAGCCCATAAAATAATTTTTCTAAAAAATTATCCAGGCATAATGGCACATGCCCATAGTCCCAGCTACTCAGAAGGCTGAGGCGGGAGGATGGCTTGAGTCCAGGAGGTTGAGGCTGTAGTATGCTGTGATCACAACACTGCACTCCAGCCTGGGCGTCAGAGTGAGACCCTGTCTCAAACAAACAACAAATTAAAAAAAAAAAAATTAACAAATGTAAAAGTTGAAGGAAAAAAAAAACCCTCCTACCTCCCCCAGGCAGCTGGATGCTAAATACAAAGCCTCTGGCAGGGCTCTGCCTCCCAGTAAAGAGTTCAGATGCACAAGGATTCCAACGCCTATCCATTTTTCTCCCCCTCAGACACACTTTATCATCACGTAAAGCCTATTCTCTAATCTTTCTCCAAATTCTTCTGGGGATGACTCATTCTGTGAAGTGAGCTTGTTGGGGGTTTTCCATCATGTCCCTTTGTGTTTATTATTTTCATAAGTTTTTCATTGTTGTTGAGACTTTATCTTCCCTGACATGTGCTTTTCTTCTTGTCCTTACAGGACAGACCTCTCTCTTCTTTGCCCAAAGAGGGGCTGAGCAAGTGTCCAAGCTCTTCCCTTCTGTTTGTTTTTGTCTTTTTCCTTTTTGTGGAGAACAGGGTCTCACTGCAACCTTCACCTCCCGGGGCTTAACTGATCCTCCCACCTCAGCCTCCCAAGTAGCTGGGACTACAGGCACGCGCCTCTATGCCCAGCCAATTTTTGTATTTTTTTGTACAGACAGCGTTTTGCCATGTTGCCCAGGCTGGTCTCAAACTCCTGGGCTCAAGCAAACCTCCTGCCTCTGCGTCCCTAAGTGTTGGGATTACAGGCATGAGCCACTGCACCCCGCCTTTTCTTCTGTTTGAGTTTGATCTACCTCTGTAAATTTAAATTATGGTGCTGGGCAAAGAGCATGGATTTTTGAGTCAAGCAGGCTGCCTTCAGTCCTAGTTCTGTTACTGACTAGATAATACTAGGCAAATAGTGTAACCTCTCCCAGTCTTAATATACTCATCAATGAAAATCAGAACCATCATCACCACTTCCCAGGCTGCCGTGAAAACTGAAGGAGGTAGGGTATGTAGAAGCATCTTAATTAGTATCTGACGGAGTAAATAATCAGTGTAAATTTTTGCTTCCTTTCTTCTAAGAGAAAAGAAGTAGAGTTCTGTGGTCTACAACTAAGGGTGGCGTTGGTGCCCACTAAAGAGCCATTCATGAGGAAATCTGCAGATGGCCACTCCCCACTGGAGGGTATGATCTTGACTTTTGCCTCAGTATCTCCAGCTCCTACCCATCATGGGATGTGGCACAAAGTGGGAATTCAACAATTGTGTCTATTGGATGGATAAATGGATCCATGAGTGAGTGAAAACACTTGTCTAGACTAGTAAAGGATTTGAGATAAGTTATGTGAAGGGGATCAAATAGGTTGTAGCACGTGAAACTTACCTCCAAGAATCTATCTGATCCCCACGCCTCTGATACTGTATAATAACAAGTTGGTAATGAAAGTCTACAATACTGGGGGAGGGAGTCACGCACAAGAGCAGCATTGGCCTTGAGAAATTCAAACATCCTGTAATGCAAGAGCAGGTGGGCTGAGCAGATCACTTGCTTGTAGGAGTTAATTGTTAGGGCAATCAGGAGTTAGCAAGGAAGGGATGAGAGGGGTTGCCCTGTAATTACTATTGTTTCAGCACGAATGTTTTTTTCTGGTAAGTAATTGCTATGTATCTGGGTTGCAGCAATAGGTTCTGACTGTGGAGATGTCTTTGAGGAATGACTTCGATGATTAAGCACAGCCTGGCATCACCAGATGGTTTTCTGTGGTCCATTGTCTCTGGCCTCAGCAGAACCTCCCAGCCAGACCCTTGCTTCCACGGTTGCTCCATCATAGTCCAGTTCAGAAGCAATGAAAATTAACGTTGGATATCTAAACAAAAAGGGAACTTACCAGAAAGATATTAGAGGCTCAGCATTCTAGAAGCAGAAACTGGCATGATTAAGCCAAGGAGGTAAGGAAATGCAGGGCAGAGTGGGTGAACCACGGGGGATCTAAAGGCACGCCAAGAACATTTGCAGGAACAGGAAACCCACCCCTGTGTTTCCCAGGCACACTAGGTGGGCCCCTGCCTTTCTCTTCCGTTCCTTTCAGAGTTGAGAAAGGGCAACCTTGTCTGAAGCAGTATATCCATGGATTAAGGAAGTAGCACCGTTTCCTCTGCCAGCTCTGCCTGCTGAAAGATGAGGAAGTGACAATAACATCTTCATCATCTACCTACAAAGGACATGATCAAGTCTAGGCCTTGCCTGGAATACTAGGGGATAAGACTAGGTTAGATTTGACTTGGCAGTAAAGCAGGTGTCACAAACTCACATGCCATGGGGACCAGCGAGTCAGGAGCTGGGTGAGAGATGATATAGCATGATGATGTCTGTGCCAAAGTGGAGATCAAATCTACAGAAGGCCTCAAATCCTAAACATTTGTGATATGATAATATGGTTTTACTTCCTTCTTTTTTTTTTTTTTTTTTTTTGAGACAAGGTCTGCTTCTGTCACCCAGCCTGGAGTGCAATGCCACAATCACAGCTCACTGCAGCCTCAAACTCCCAGGCTCAAGTATCCCTCTGCCACAGCCTCCTGAGAAGCTGGGACTACAGGCATGCACTATTACACCTGGCTAATTTATTTAATTTTATTTTTTGTGGAGGTGAGGTCTCCCTTGCCTAGGTTGGTGTCAACCTCCTGGGCTCAAGTGATCCTCCCACTTAGCCTCCCAAAGTGTTGGGATTACAGGCGCGACCCACCATGCCTGGCCTGGTTTTACTTCTTTAATGTATTAACAGAATGGATTCATCGGTGGATTTCCTAATTTTGAATCAGCCTCTAGCGGTGTGCTGTAGCTGGCTCTTACCAGGTGACAGTCAATTATTAAATTTTCAGGAATTTTTTAAAGTTGTTGAGGTCATGCTGGTAGCTTAAAATTGGCTGTGATGGGAGTATTTACACCGTGGGAATTGGCAAATGCCATAAATTGGGGCTGTTTTCTTCTTTCTCAGATAGCTAGTTGTGAATCCAGCATGCTACTGCTTGTATTCCTGGAATAAACTGTGCTTGATCTTGTTGTATTATTTTTGTCATTACTGTATTTTACAGTAATGTGTTACTGTAATTACTATGTCACATTCTTTGTCAGCTTTATTTCTTAAAGCCTTTCATATTTTTGTATGGCCCAGTTTAAATCTCTGATTCTTAATTACGTACGGAGTATTGTAAAATGCAGATGCTAGGCCATGCACCTGAGCAATAATCAGAATCTCTGAGGGTGAAACCCAAATACTAGTACTTTTTAAAAACTCCATAGATTATTCCAATGTACAGCCAAGGTTGAGAACTAGCAGCCTAGTCCAGTGCTTGTCAAACATTAATGTGCACACAGATCATCTAGGGATCCTGTTAATATACAGAGTCTCATTTAGTAGGTCTGGGGCAAGCCTGAGATTCTGCATTTCCAACAAGCTCCCAGTGATACCACTGCTGCTGGTCTATGGACCACAATCTGAGTAGCAAGGACTTGATTTAACATTGTAATTATCCGTGCTTTAAAGGTTACATAAAATTCAGCTATTCAGTCATTTCATCTTGGTACTTTCTTCAGTATCCAATCTTACTACCTTTCCATCTCTTCTGTAGAACTTAGTCCATTGAAATTTTCCACTTTTTCCTCTGTCAATTTTGGTATTATATGTTTTGTGAGAAATCTGTTTCTCTTGGTTTTCAAATATGCTGTCAGAGGGACATTGAATAACCTCTTACTCTTTTTAAAATTGTCTCACATCTGCAATTATTAAGCATTCAAATTCAAAGTTTAAAAAATATTTGTCAAGTGCAGTGGCTCACATCTGTAATCCCAATACTTTGGGAGGCTGAGGTAGGCAGATTGCTTGAGCCCAGGAGTTGGAGACCATCCTGGACAATATTGCAAAACC
The DNA here is from genome assembly GCF_000951045.1 of Mandrillus leucophaeus. Classification (NCBI taxonomy): domain Eukaryota; kingdom Metazoa; phylum Chordata; class Mammalia; order Primates; family Cercopithecidae; genus Mandrillus; species Mandrillus leucophaeus. The sequence goes on along the minus strand of NW_012101876.1, from coordinate 3,967,236 downwards.
TCATTTCTACAAAAAAAAAAAAAAAAAAATACAAAAAATTAGCCAGGTGCAGTGGCACCTGCTTGCCAGTAGTCCCAGTCACTTGGGAGGCTGAGATGGGAGGATTGCTTGAGCCCAGAAAGTCAAGTTGCAGTGAGCCAAGATCATACCACTGCACTCCACCCTGAGTGACAGTGAGACTCTGTCTCTTAAAAAAAAAAAAAAAAAGAGAGAAAAGAAAAAGGAAAGAAAGAAAGAAATTGGCTGGGCACAGTGGCTCATGCCTGTAATCCCAGCACTTCGGGAGGCCAAGGTGGGTGGATCACCTGAGGTCAGGAGTTCGAGACCAATCTGACCAACATGGAGAAACCCCATCTCTACTAAAAATACAAAATTAGCTGGGTGTGGTGGCGCATGCCTGTCATCCCAGCTACTCAGGAGGCTGAGGCAGGAGAATCACTTGAACTTGGGAGATGGAGGTTGTGGTGAACTGAGATCCAGACGCCAGCCTGGACAACAAGAGCGAAACTCCCTCTCAAAAGAAAAAAAAAAAAAGAGAAGAAAAAGAAATTAAGTCAACCAAACCAAACATCTGTGGGCCGACTGTCTTTAAGCTTCCAGTTTGAGGCCTTGCCAAAGACCCCTGTTTGCTAGGACTGCCATAACAAAATGCCACAGGCTGAGTAGGCTTAAACAATAGACATTTATTTTCTACTGGTTCAAGGTTCCAGCAGTGTTCGGTTTCTGGTGAAGGCTCCCTTCCTGGCTTGCAGATGGCCACCTTCTCACTATTTCTTCACATGGTATTTCTTCTGAATGCGCACACAAGGAGAGAAAGATCTCATGTCTCTTCCACTTTTTGTTTTTGTTTGAGATGGAGTCTCACTCTGTTGCCCAGGCTGGAGTGCAGTGGTGCAATCTCGGCTCACTACAACCTCCGCCTCCCAGGTTCAAGTGATTCTCTTGCCTCAGCCTCCCAAGTACATGGGACTACAGGCACCCACCACCATGCCCACCACCATGACTGCCTAATTTTTATATCTTTAGTAGAGACAGGGTTTTGCCATATCAGCCAGGCTGGTCTCAAACTCCTGACTTCAAGTGATCTGCTTGCCTTGGCCTCCCAAAGTGCTGGGATTACAGGCATGAGCCACCGTGCCTGGCCTCTTCCACTTTTTATAAGGACACTACTAGTATCAGATCAGGGTCCATCCTTGTGACCTCACTTCATTTCACCTTAATCACCTCTTTCAAAACCTTATTTCCAGAGACAGCCACACTGGGGGTTAGGCCTTCATCAGGTGAGTTTGGCAGGGAGGTGGGGTATGGAGGGGTGACAAACATTCAGTCAATGAGCTTCAATTACTCCAATTATTTCACCTATTTTGAGTTGTTGCTGACTCCAGAAGATTCTGTTAAAGTACGTCACTAAAGAGCTAATCCGAGAATAGTTTCAGAGCTGGACTATGCTTAACAACTATGTGATTCAATCACAGTATTTTACACACGGAGAAACTGAGGCCCAGAGAGGCACATCATTCACCTATGCAGAGTGGAGAGGTTAAGATTAGAACCAGGGCATCAGGGCATCCAATCAGGGATACAAGGCATGTCACCCCTTCGTTACTACCACACCCCCTGCACTTCAGTAATTCCAGCACAGTCACTGGATGTGAATGATGTGCAGACGTGGTGCTTACCTGGCATTCAAGGTCTTCTATATTCAGACCATTTTTGTGATGTTCACAGCTTTTCTCCGTGACCCTGGGGGAAAGTGATGCTATTAAAAAACCAATGATTGTAGGAAGCTTCTGGAACCCCCACTGGGCTGGAGGGACAAAAAGGAGAGAATAGTTTTTACCCAGAGTGCATGAGCTTACAACAAATGTATCTGTAGTGTTGCTGATGCTGCCACTCCCACGACAATCACTGCCTTTCCCATTGGGCAGGCAGCCAAGAGTCCACCTGTTCGTGCTATTGAAACAGCCACCAGAGCCACTGGGGCCCTTACTTACCCACAGCCACCCCTGCTGCCCTCGCCCCAGTACCCTACTGTTGCAGGGCCCATGATTGCCTACAAACCTACTGGTAAATGTCATACACAGAAAAAAAATGGCCTCTCCCTCCCACCTTCCAACCAACTTCACGTAAGTGCCTTCCACTAGCAGAACCTACCTCGCAAGGAACCCAGCTGACAAGGAAGTTTGGGAAAGGCAGTTTCCCTGAGATACAGGAGAGAATGTGGGCCGGGTGTGATGACCCACGTCTGTAATCTCAGCACTTTGGGAGGCCAAGGTGGGAGGAGCGCCTTGAGCCTAGGAGTTTGAGACCAGCCTGGCCAACATAGTGAGACCCCATCTCCGAAAAAATAAGAGAACGTGGAAAGGCAGGAATAGCCATAGACAATACTGGGTATAGTTACTAGGAGGAAGAGAACAGGCAAGAATGTGGTACCTGAAGGTCAAGTTTTAGAATTCAGACATGTCCCACCAAGAATAATCAGCAGTGCTGGGGGTGTCACAAATTCCATCTGGAAGAGCCCTTTTTCTCTAGTCTTCCCAACAAAACTAGCCCAGAGGAGAATCTCCTCTCCTGCCTCAGAGGAACAGCTGAACGAAGCTGAGCACCCGCTCCGGGAGGTCCGAAAGTCTTCTGTTCAGGCAGAGAAGCCTAGACACCAGAGGCTCCCGTTCCACTCTCAGGTCAGGAGCTATATTAGTCAGCTGGAACTGCCATAACAAAATGCCATGGTCTAGGTGGCTTTAACAACAGAAATTTGTTTTCTCACACTTCCGGAGGCTGAAAATCCAAGATGAAGGCAGGTTTGGCTTCTCCTGAGGCCCCCTCCGTGACCTGCACACAGTCTCCTTCCAGCTGTGTCCTCGTTCGGCCTTTTCCCTGTGCATGTGCATCCCAGGTGCATCTTCCTCTTTTACAAGAATGCCAGTCCTGGAGGATTAGGACTCCATCATCTCCAAATAGAGTCATGGGGGATAGGAGGTTAGGGCTTCAATTTATGAACAAGGGATACAATTTAGTCCATAACAGGAGCCAAGCTGATATCTCCAGCTCTGAGAGTAAACAGAGACCTGACTTTTTTTTTTTTTTTTTTTTTGAGAGTCTTGCTCTGTTGCCCAGTCTGGAGTACAGTGGCACTATCTCAGCTCACTGCAACCTCCACCTCCTGGATTCAAGCGATTCTCGTGCCTCAGCCTCCCAAGTAGCTAGGACCAAAGGCATGCGCCACTACACCCAGCTAATTTTTATATTTTCAGTAGAGACGGTTTCACCATGTTGGCCAGGCTGATCTCAAACTCCTGATGTCAAGGGATCTGCCTGCCTTGGCCTCCCAAAGTACCGGGATTACAGGTGTGAGCCACCGTGCCCAGTCCAGAGATCTGACATTTTTAAGCCCTGGTCAGGAATATGCTGAGTCACCCCTGACTCCCACCTCTAGTTATAACTTACTTTGGTTTGTTATTCCATTTACTTATACCACAAATAATTATTGAGTTCCAATTATGTGCCCAGCACTGTAGTAGTACTGGGGACATGGGTGTTGACACTGGGTAGGTGACAACAGTGCAATATGACAGAGGCATGCTCACAGTGCTTAGGGTCAGGCTGTTGCTAGGACGCCCTGCAAGCAAAGACGCCAGGCAAGGCTTTCTAGAGGACTAGAGGACGTGAGACAGGAATCCAGTTCTGAAACGTGAGGCAGAATGATCCGGTTGGGGAGGGGATTTGTTTAATCAGTGGGCCTCCAGAGAGGTCCCTATTTGCCTAGACTTGTACAGGAGAGGAAGGTAGAGTTTATGTAAAACTTTTCTACTCCAGGTGTGGCCCACAGAGCGGGAGTGCTAGAATCAGCTGGGAGCTTCTTAGATACACTCACTGACTCTCAGAGTCCATCCCAGACTTACTGAATCAAAACTACAGTGTAACAAGCTCCCCAGGGCACAGGTGAACATTAAAATTTGGGAAACACTGATGCGGTGCAATCCCATTGCTTCATAGATGGACAAACCAAGGCCCAGAGAGAGCAAGTGATTCCTTTAAGATAATACAGATAACACAGCATTGATATTAAAATAAGAAAAGTCTTAAACCTAAATTCAACACTCCTCTCCAGTCCAATGGATTGACACATTTGCCAGTCCACCTATAACTTTTACATCACATTATGATGCCAGATCTTTGTACCCAACAAGCCCTTTGGCTATGCCTAGAGGACTCGTTATTAGCTCTTACTGATCAGGTGAGAATAGGGGGCCCTAGTAACTGACCTCTGTTGACACTATTGTCTCTGATTTGGGAGCGTTTGAGCTGCTTTGTAAGTGTCTTTTATATTCTTCATTTATTTACTTATGTGGCAGACATTGCTAATTGTTTGGGTCAGGGAATATCAAGCCTTGAACCTGGTTTAGGGTGCTTTGAGATTATTATACCCCTAGACGCCTCAAAGAAGCAAATGTAAAGACTTTCTGAAGGAAAGTGCCTTCAACATAGGCCTCAAATAATTTCTACACATAGTTTTTCAAATGCAGTGTCTAGGCTGGGTGCGGTGGCTCACGCCTATAATCCCGGCACTTTGGGAGGCTGAGCGGGGGTGGATAACCTGAGGTCAGGAGTTCGAGAGCAGCCTGGCCAATAAGGCAAAACCCCGTCTCTACTAAAAATACAAAAAATTAGCCAGGTGCGGTGGTGGGCATCTGTAGTTCCAGCTATTTGGGAGGCTGAGGTGGGAGAATATCTTGAACCCAGGAGGCAGAGGTTGCAGTGAACCGAGATCAAGCCATTGCACCCTAGTCTGGGCAACAGAAGGAGACTCCCAAACAAAACAAAACAAAAAACCTCAAAGCACTGTCCAACACACAGTCGTAGATAACTGATAAAGTACAAGACTGGCAATTGGCAGGGAAAAAAGACAAATAATAGAAAGAGATCCATAAAGAGTTCAAATATTGAATTATCAGATGTAGACTTTTTAAACAAATAGGCTGAATTTATTTTATTTCATTTTATTTTTATTTATAGATTACAGTTAACTCTGTGGAGCAGAGATAACTCCTAGGCAGTGCACCCAGAGTCAGCCTGAATTTTTTTAAGGCAAACTTGTGGATATAGTCAATGAATTGGAAACTATGAAAAGCAATGTAGTCTATTTATTATTATTATTTTTTTTTCTGGGACAGAGTCTCACTCTGTCATTCTGGCTGGAGTGCAGTAGCACAATCTCGGCTCACTGTAGCCTCCGCCTCCAGGGTTCAAGTGATTCTCCTGCCTCAGCCTCCTGAGTATCTGAGATTACAGGCACGTGCCACCACACCCAGCTAATTTTTGTATTTGTAGTGGAGATGGGGTTTCACTATATTGGTCAGGCTGATCCCGAACTCCTGACAAATCCGCCTACCTTGGCCTCCCAAAGTGCTGGGATTACAGGCGTAAGCCACCACGCCTGGCCTACGTAGTCTATTTTTAAAATAACCAAACAGAACTTCTAGGGAAAAATGCAATAACAAACATACATACATGTGTACATACATATATAAATGCTTACAAGCTAACTTCAGCAGATAGGTTTAACGACAAAAAATATAAAACTGAAGAGGGAAGTAGGGAATGGGGAAACAGGACTGAAGAACGTAATTCTGCTGCAGGACAGTGAGCCCCAAAATTGGGGCTTAGCTCTGAAGGGTTCTCAGCTTCACCCAGGAAAGAATTTAAGGACAAGCCTGTGGTGTTAAACAGCAATCTTATATGAATAGCACCTCTCCTTGCAGAGCAGGGGTAACTTGTAGGCAATGAGCCCAGAGTTTGCAATGTGTGGGCTGTTGACAACTCTATCTACTTGTACCCACTTTCAATTACTTGCAAATTAAGGGGCAAGCTAACGTAAATTGAAGGCCAATTATTTAGAAAGGTCTAGGAAGTTACTGCGCCTTTCCAAGGCAATGACCCAGAAAATTTGTTGTCATGGAAAGAGGCAGTAACTTCCGGGTCGTTGCCATGGCATTTGTAAACTGTCATGGATGGCGTTGTGGGCGTGTCCAATGCTAATAAGCAATGAGGGCGGCTAGGGATTGCTTTTGTCGCCATCTGCTGGTTTCCGCCAGTTTCTTCACTTCATCCTGTGTGGACCATCTTCTTGGGTCAGCAGAGTTGTGACTAGAAGACAAGTCCTGCTGGTCTCCTACCTCCTTTCCAAGAGACAAAAAGATGGGATGTGCAGAGGAATAGAAAAGACTCAGAAAACATATTTTAAACATCTAATGAACATTTTGTCAGACACCCAGAAGGAAGAGTGAGAGAACGGGCAGTGACAACATTGAAGATGGAGTGGCTGGAAAGAGGACCTTTACAGCACCACCCATGAGCCCATGAGCACGGGGCTGCTGTAAAGAGACAGGGTGGTCGCCATGCTCCTGCAGCCCAGTGGGTTCCTTTTTGGAATCAGAGAATAAAAATACAAGGGCCGAATTCCACCTCCAGTCTCATTCTTGGCTTCAATGTTTCCCCTCCAGATGTCTTTTTATGTCTTTTTCATCTATTTCCAGTAGGTCCTTATTCTGTGGGAAAAAATTAAAAATCCGGTGTTTATTTTGGATTTCACAGACACAGCAGGCACAGTCCCTAGACAAAAATACATAACTCAGTGCTCAAGAAAGAGTTTTGTGTTTCCTGGCACTGTGGATGTTAGAGGCACCTGGGACAGGGAGCAGATCCCTCTGGAGTCTGAGTGGCAGGTCTGCTGCCTGCAATTGTGTGGTTTGTGCGCTGTACGAAGGTGCCTGCTAAGAGAACAGGGTCCTGAATTCCAGCCGTGGCTCTGCTTGACGAGCTGTGTGCTCTAGCTAGGGCCTAACAGAAGGCTGCCTGCTACCAAAGGTGTTTCACCAAGCTATGAGGCCTGCATTTGCCCACAGCAGGCCCCTTTTCTGTTTTGCACAAAAGCACTCGTTGATTAATGGTGTTCCACCCAACTGTTCACTGGAGAAGTGTCTAACAAGAGACAAATCCATTCTCAGGTACTTTGCAAAGGTCAACCAAGGCTATGTAATGGTGTGTGTGGGTGGTAGAGCATGGTTGTAGGGTGGCCAACTGTGGGAACCCCACACTAAGGGGCTTCCTGCCATGTGTGGCTGCCATGCTAAAGTCAAGACAGTGTCAGCAAACCCAGATGGTTGGTCGTCTTACTCTCGGAGCTCCCTCAAGTTTGGGCAGCTCTTGACTGTCACTACAGAAACGACTGAATTATTGGTGTTGCCCTTTCCCTTCTCCTGTTGTTCCCTTGCCTTGTGCTGACACTTACATTTGTAGGGCACAGACCATGTCGCAGCAGGAGGAATTCTACCCATACAAAGTTCTATCTCTGACCTTCTGGTTGTTGTACAGAAAAGTACTAATATTTTATGGCCAGGTGTGGTGGCTCATGCTTGTAATCACGGCACTTTGGGAGGCTGAGGCAGGTGGCTCACTTGAAGCCAAGAGTTTTTTGTTTTTTTTTTTTTCGAGACAGTGTCATTCTGTCGCCCAGTGGAGTACAGTGACACAATCTTGACTCACTGTAACCTCGGCTTACTGCAACCTCCACCTCCTGGTTCAAACGATTCTCCTGCCTCAGCCTCCCAAGTAGCTGGGACTACAGGGATGCGCCACCATGCCTGGCTAATTTTTTTTATTTTTAGTAGAGACAGGGTTTTGACATGTTGGTCTGGAACTCCTGACCTCAGGTGATCCGCCCGCCTCAGCCTCCCAAAGTGCTGGGATTACAGGCGGAAGCCACCACGCCCGGCAAAGCCAGGAGTTCTTTTTTTTTTTTTTTTTAAATCAGAAGTATGTGAAGAGAGAAGCCAGAAGTTCAAGACCAGTCTGGGCAACATAATGAGACCCCATCTTACAAAAAACAGTAAAAATTAGCTGGTGTGTGCCTGTAGCCCTAGCTACTCAGGAGACTGAGGTGGGACAATTTCCTGAGTCCAGGAGTCAAGGCTTCAGTGCGAAATGATTGCACCACTGAAATCCAGCCTGAGTGCCAGAGCAAGACCCTGTCTCTCTAACAACAAAAAAAAAACTAAATGAAAATATTTTAGGCCAGGCGCGGTGGCTCAAGCATGTAATCCCAACACTTTGGGAGGCCGAGGGGGAGTGGATCACCTGAGATCAGGAGTTCAAGACCTTGTCAATATGGTGAGATCCCCATCTCTACTAAAAATACAAAAATTAGCTGGGCATGGTGATACGTGCCTGTAGTCCCAGCTACTCAGGAGGCTGAGGCAGGAGAATCGCTTGAACCCGGGGAGGTGGAGGTTGCAATGAGCCAAGATCACACCACCGCATTCCAGCCTGGGGGACAGAGTGAGACTCTGTCTTGGGGAGAAAAAAAAAAAAAAGAAAAGAAATAAAAAGAAAATATTTTATGGTACTAAATTTCTTGCCAGTGTATTTTTCTGTACATATTTTTATATAGTTCAGAATAGATTGTATAATTTTATATCTAGCTTTTTTTAACTTAACATTATAATGTGAACATTCTATTAAAATGTTGAAAGCATTTTTTTTCCTAGACACAATGTTCATTGACTACATTCTGTTCCATCATATGGCTATATCTTAGCTTGACCATTCCTGTACCAGTCATCTAAACTGGGGTCAACAAACTTCCTTAAAGGTCCAGATAGCCAGGCACAGTGGCTCACACCTGTAATCACAGCACTTTGGGAGGCCGAGGCAGGAGGATCACTTAAGTCCAGGAGTTTGAGACTGACCTGGGCAACATAGCAAGACCCCCTTTCTCTAAAAAAAAGAAAAAAAAAAGGTACAGATAGTAAATATTTTAGGCTTTATTGGCATATAGTCTTTGCCCTTGTAGCATGAAAGGAGCCATAAGCTATAAACAATACATACACGGGTGTGCTGTATTTAACACAACTTTACCAAAATAAAAGGACTGCATGATTCTGTGGGTCATGTAACCGAGTCCAAAGTGTGTACCACTCACTGCATGACATCTAATAAGTCAAGAGACAAGGAGTTGAGGCAAGGAAAGTGACTTTGATTCAGAGAGCCAGCAAACCAAGAAAATGGAAGAGTAGTGTCCTAAAGAACCATTTTAAGTCAATACAAATTTCAGGCTCCTTTTATGTGAGGGGAAGAGGGAAGGAGTTGAGGTCAAGAAGTGGCCAGTGATCACAGACATCAGGGTGGCAGCAAGGGTCCAAGAAGGTGGTGAAACCTTGTCCTTGGTCAGGTCACAATGCTCTTGTGAATCTTTAACATAACATTATTACTTGCATACATCCTCCTTATCTCCTCAGGGGTTAGTTTTGGGGGAGGTACTATTACCATCCTTACTTTAAACTATAAACTAAATTCCTCCTATAGTTAGCTTGGCCTATGTGCAGAGATAAGCAAAAGCAGTTAACCTAAAAGATACAGGTTATCACTGCAGGGGGGTTAGGAGCAAAATGGAGTTGGTCATGCTAGGCCTTCTTGTCACTGTTATAGCCATAGCTTGCTGATCTCTGGTTTAGACTATTTCTAATGTTTGGTACTATAAATAATGCAGCTAATGAACATCTTTGTGAAGAAGTCCTTGAACATGTCAGATTATCTCTTAGGAAACAATCCTGCAAATTGAGTTACTACAACAAAAAAAAAACTATGGCTATTTTTAAGGTCCTTGATCCATAATATGGGATACAAGTTGAAGTAGCTCTCTGAACAGCCACCTAACCTTAACTCAGCATCATTCTTGGACCCTGCCTATGTCCCTGGGAATCCCTGGAACTAACATTTCTTTGGTTCTTTTTTTTTTTTTTAAAGAGTTGGGGTCTCACTCTGCTGCCCAGGCAGGAAAACAGTGGCACAATCATGGCTCACTGCAACCTTGAACTCCTGACCTCAAATTATACTCCCTCTCACCCTCCCAAAGTGCTGGGATTATAGGCATGAGCATCTGTGCCCAGCCACTTTTCATTAGTGCTAAGCACACATCACCAAGTTCAGTTTTCCTGAGTCGCCTCCATTTCTCCAGATCATTCAGCCCCTTTACAATGGACAATTATGCTAATCTATTTCTGCTTCAATAATCTATCAATATCTATGTGCTACCTTTTCCTTCCCAACCCAATTGTTTAAAGATGACAGGCTAGGCTAGACACCATGGCTCATGCCTGTAATCCCAGCACTTTGGGAGGCAGAGGCAGGAGGATCTTGAGCCCAGGAGTTTGAGACCAGCCTGGGCAATATAAGGAGACTCTGTCTTTACAAAAATAAAATTAGCCACACGTGGTGGCACACACCTGCAGTCCCAGCTACTTGGGGCTGAGGTAGGAGGATTGCTTGGGCCTGGGAGGCAGAGGTTGCAATGAGTCATGATCAGGCCACTGCACTCCAGCCTGGCAACAGAGGGAGACCTGTCTTCAAACAGAAAAAAAAAAAAAAAAAAAAAAAGACAGACTAAGCACGTGTACCTATTCAGGCTCCTTCTGGAAACCCCACGAAAATGACAGCAAAAGGATTTTTTATCACATAAACCCCATACAATTGATTAAATTTGAGGGAACATTACAAATAAGGAAATTCTATCATTTGCAACAACATGGATGAACCTGGAAGATATTATGCTAAGTGAAATAAGCCAGATTCAGAAAGACAAATATCACATAATTTCACTTATATGTGGAATTTTAAAAAGTTGAGCTCATAGAAGCAGAAAGTAGAATGGTGGTTACCATTGTACTGGTAACCACCAGTGGGAGGAGGGGCGTAGGGGAGATGTTGACCAAAGGGCACACATTTCAGTTAGCCAGGAGGAATAAGTTTTTGAGATCTATTGTACATGGCGACCATAGTCAATAATAATGTATATTTTGAAGGAGCACCTGGGGTTTTACCCCCAAATATGGCTCCCTGGTATAATGAGTATTTTGAACTAAATGTCCTTAGTGATCAACAGATGCTAGAAGAAAGCTTTTCTCTGTCTACATAAAGACCTGAGGGATCCAACAAGGAAAACAATTACTAAGTTTTTATGCCATTTCTCCTATTAATCTGCATTTTGTGAGTGATTTTTTTAGTGATTCTTCAGAGAACAAAGGGGAAATTTTTTCCTGGCCCCTACAGTTTCAAAATTGTAAAAATAATAACAATAATAATTTTTTGAAATTAAACATATATTTTTACTTTTTTTTTTTTTCATCAGAGACAGGGCCTTGCTATGTTGCCCAGGCTGGTGTCTGGAACCCCTGAATTCCTGGGTTCAAGCAATCTTCCTGCCTTGGCCTCTCAAAGTGTTGGAATTACAGGTATAAGCCACATGCTTGGCCAAGAATATATTTTAAATGTTCTCAATACAAAGAAAAAGAAGTACGTGAGGAGAGGGATATGTTAATTAGCTTCATATAATCATTCCACAATGTATACATCTATTAATATCAAAACATCATATTTATTCCATAAACATATATAATTATTATTTGTCAATTAAAAATACAAATTTTCATTTAAAAAATTGAAGGGCTGGAAAACAGGATAAATAGCAACTGACTTAGCAGGCTTGTGAAGCTGAGTCTTAAGCCAGCAGGGGTGAAAGTTAAGCAGCAACTCAACTTGCACTGAGACTCCCATAGAGTTTTGTGACCAGGCTTTGGTAGTACCAGCTACATCTAGTATAAGTGGGGGTGCATGTAAGACTGAATACAGGAGGATTAGTTGGAAGTCAGTAAGAAGTACTTAGAACCCTAAATCTCTCCTGCAAGTCCACACAGCCAGACTGTACATCCCCCAGCCCAGAATAAGACTGTAAGTTGAAAACAAAAGGTCTCTGGATAAAGGGATACCAGGCAAAATTGGGGTTGAGGTACTATACTGAAAACAATACCATACTGGAAGATTATTTTCTGTGGTTCATATAATACAAAAGCCCAGCCAAATAACCTACGAAGAAGCCCACGTTCCAGATTTTTGTCTGAGACCTGAAAAAGAAACAAAACAGAGATCAAAGAAAACAAAATAAGTAAAAATAAATAAATAAAAGGAAGCCCATGTTGACAACTCCACCTCATGTGCTCAGAGCTTCCAAGCAGCCTTTTAGCTCCACATTAAAAAAAAAATATGAATGGAAAACCAAGGGTCACCACACATCTGAGAAAAGCCCCTAATAAAGATAGAGACCAAAACAGGAAAGAAAGAAAAAAATAGAGGAAACGAGACTACGCAGAGAGAAATTAAATATTAATGGACAAGAAGTTGGGCGCAGTTGCTCACACCTGTAATTTCAGCACTTTGGGGGGCCAAGGCAGGAGGATCGCTGTAGGCCAGGAGTTCAGGACCAGCCTGGGCAACATAGCGAGACCACCTGTCTACAAGAAGAAAAAAAATTAGTTGGGTGTGATGGCACACACCTGTAGTCTCAGCTACTTGGGAAACTGAGGTAGGAGGACCACTTGAACCCAGGAGTTCCAGGCTGAGATGAGCTATGATCACGCCACTGCACTCCAGCCCAGGCAAAGACACTTCAACTCTAGAAGAATGAATATGATTTTGTTGGATAGAGTTGAGTTTTTGAAGGCCACAGATCACTGTGATATAAAAGATTCTCTTGTCAATCCCAAAAGAACCAATTTTTGCCCCCTTGGGGGACAACTGCTGCCCCTCTTAGAGACCCCTTCTCTACTGTTATGCATGCTTTAGAGCAATAAGACATTGCATCTGTGAAATAATAGGTTACTATTTTTAAAATGAACACTGAAGTGAGAAAGAGAAGTAGCTCAGAGAAGTCTGAAAAATGTGTGGTATGCAAAATTTATCAGGCCCAGAGAGACAGAATCTTCAGAGAATGAATCTTCAGTCACACCCACCCCTCCCCAGAGAGCCGTGCCTAGGAACAATTGTTTAAAGACATTTTGTTCTTTCTTTCCTTCCATGTAGTTTCCAGACTGGATGATAAATTACCTAAAATACTATCACAAGTTGCACAATATGACCCTCACCCATTATCTTCATGTTCCTGGAATTTGTGATACAAGGAACAATATATGCCAATTAGTAGTTTATGTTCAATTTAGGAACTGCCCCTTCTTTTTTCCTTTAAAAATCCACTTGTTGGCCAGGCGCGGTGGCTCAAGCCTGTAGTCCCAGCACTTTGGGAGGCCAAGACGGGCAGATCACGAGGTCAGGAGATCGAGACCATCCTGGCTAACACGGTGAAACCCCATCTCTACTAAAAAAAAAATACAAAAAACTAGCGGGGCGAGGTGGCGGGCGCCTGTAGTCCCAGCTACTCAGGAGGCTGAGGCAGGAGAATGGTATAAATCCAGGAGGCGGAGCTTGCGGTGAGCTGAGATCCAGCCACTGCATTCCAGCCTGGGTGACAGAGCGAGACTCCGTCTCAAAAAAAAAAACAAAACAAAACAAAACAAAAAAAACCCACTTATTGGCCAGGCGCGGTGGCTCACAACTGTAAACTCAGTGCTTTAGGAGGCTGAGGTGGGCGGATCATCTGAGGTCAGGAGTTTGAGACAAGCCTGACCAACATGGGGAAACCCTGTCTCTATTAAAAATACAAAACATAGCTGGGCGTGGTGGTGCACACCCGTAATTCCAGCTGCTAGGGAGGCTGAGGCAGGAGAATTGCTTGAACTTGGGAGGCAGAAGTTGCAGTGAGCCAAGATTGCACTACTGCATTCCAGCCTGGGTGACAAAACAAGATTCCATCTAAAACAAAACAAAAAACCCCACTTGTTGATTGCTTGAAGTCAAGAGTTCAAGACCAGCCTGGTCAACATAACAAGACCCTGTTTCCAAAAAAAAAACAAAAACAAAAACAAAATCCACTTGTAAGTGCTGCTAATCACAGCATATATTCAGGGCAACTTAACTTGAATCTGTGTCTCCAGGGCTGTAGTCCTCAAATTTGGCCCAAATAAACTCTCTGCTTATATTAATTTTGCCTCAGTTTATTCCTATAGGTGAACCAATAAAAAAGAGCTCTTAGAATTGTAGTGTTACCAGAAAGGGGTCCCAATCCAGACCCCAAAAGAGGGTTCTTGGACCTTGCACAAGAAAGAATTTGGGGCAAGTCCACAAAGTGAAAGCAAGTTTATTAGAGAAGAAAAGAAACAAAAGAATGGCTCCTCCATAGGCAGAGCAGAGGCATGGGCTGCTCTATGAGTATACTTATGGTTATTTCTTGCTTATATGCTGGATTATTCATGAGTTTTCTGGGAAAGGGGTGGCCAATTTCCAGAACTGAGGGTTCCTCCCCTTTTTAGACTATGTAGGTTAACTTCCAGGCATTGGCATGGCATTTATAAGTTGTCACGGTGCTGGTGGGGGTGTCTTTTAGCATGCTAATACATCATAACTAGCATACAATTGTTACCAGCAGCAAATCCACATGGGGCTGCAGCAACTAGATACTTGCTTCCTCGGAGGACAGAATTCAGCCAAGGGGCAGAAGTAGGTTTAAGGCAGAGGAAGAGACTGAGACAACTTTTAGAGCAGGAATGAGAGTTTATTAAAAAGTTTTAGAGCAGGAATGAAAGGAAGCAAAGTCCACTTTGAAGAGGGCTAAGTGCGTGACTTGAGAGATCCAAGTGCCCTGTTCAGCCCTTGACTTGAGGTTTTATAAATGGGTATGGTTCCAGGGTTTCTACTTCTCTTCCCTTAACTCTCCCCTTGGGGTGGGCTGTCTGTATGTGCAGTGTGTTTACTGAAGTTGTATGCATGCTCAGCTGAGGCAGTTTTCCCTTACCAGTCAAGTGTTCCCAGAGGAAGGTCATATACCCTTAAACTCTGCTGTTTTGCCTCTTAGTGAACATGCCTTAGCCCACTTGTCCAGCTCCAAAGATCTTACCAGAAAGCTGCTGATTACCAGTTTTAGGTGTTTCCTTTCCCTTTTTTCTTTGAGATGGAGTCTCACTCTTGTTACCTAGGCTGGAGTGCAATGGTGCAATCTCAGTTCACTGAAACCTCTGCCTCCCAGGTTCAAGCAATTCTCCAGCCTTGCCTCCTGAGTAGCTGGGATTACAGGCATGCACCACTACACCCGGCTAATTTTGTATTTTTAATAGAGATGGGGGGGTAGGTCTCACCATGTTGCCCAGGCTGGCCTTCAACTCCTGACCTCAGGTGATCCACCTGCCTCAGCCTCCCAAAGTGCTGGGATTACAGGCATGAGCCATGGTGCCCAACTAGTTTCAGGTGTTTTCTATCTATTGGGAGATTGTCTTTCCCTAGCACTGGCTGCAACCAATTATTATTTTAGAGAGACAGTTTAACAACTGCCTGACCATCATCTGATGGTCACCTGACATTCCTGGAGAGGGGGCCCTCCCCTGCCCTGCTCATGTCTGCCTAACTGCTGACTCTAACATAATGAACAGTGAGGATGACCAGAGGTCACTTTCATTACCATCTTGGATTTGGCAGGTTTTGGCCAGCTTCTTTACTGCATCCTGTTTTCTCAGTAAAGTCTTTGTGACTTGTATCTTGTGCCAACCTCCTATCTCATCCTGTGACTAAGAATGTCTAACTTCCTAGGAATGCAGCCCAGTAGGTCTCAGCTTTACCCAGCGTCTATTCAAGATGGAGTCACTTTGGTTCAAATGTCTCTGACAGTAGGGGCCAAGGGAAAAACTTCCCCTTTGTCCTCTGAAGGTTTACTGAAAAATCAACTCACAAAATGCAGATTAGTAGGAAAAAGGCATAAAAACTTATTAATGTGTACACAGGGGAGAATCAGAGTGATCACTCAATATCCCAGTGGGGCCCAGATACTTACATAGCCTTATTTGAGAGGGAAGTGAGTAGAAGGGAAATATAGGTAATTATGTTGAGGTACAATAAATGATTACTAGGGAGAATGAATGGATCAGGGAACAGAGATTAACTTGTAAATGGTTCTCTTTGAAAAAAAGATTTTATTTATTTTATTTTATTTTGAGACAGGATCTTGCTCTGTCCCAAAGGCTGGAGTGCAATGGTGTGGTCACAGCTTACTGCAGCCTTGACCTACTGGGCTCATGTGATCCTCCTGTAACCACCCAATGGGTTCACCTTGCCTGCTGCCTAGACAGAGCCAATTTATCAAGACAGGAGAACTGTAGTAGAGAAAGAGTAATTCACACAGACCCACTGTTTGGGAGACCAGAGTTTTATGATTACTCAAATAAGTCTCCCCAAGTATTTGGAAATAAGAGGTTTTATTGTTGCTGCTGTTGTTGTTGTTGTTGAGATGGAGTTTCGTTCTTGTCACCCAGAACCCAAAATTATCTTGTCAGTTATAATTTTGCAATGGCAGTTTCACTCCTGCCTCAGCCTCCTAAGTAGCTGTGACTATAGGCACATGCCACCATGCCCAGCTAATTTTTTTTTAGAGAGATGGAGTCTCACTGTGTTGCCCAGGCTTGTCTCAAACTCTTGGGCTCAAACAATCCTCCCTGCTCAGCCTCCCAACGTGTTGGGATTACATGCATGAGGCACCACACCTGGCCTTTTTTTTTTTTTCTAAGTTTTTTGTTGTAGGTTGTGCTACGTTTCCCAGGCTGGTCTCGAACTCCTGCCCTCAAGCAATTGTCCCACTTTGGCTCCCCAAAGTGCTCTTTGGAAATTGAGCCTGAGAGAAGAATATTATCTTGTGAATAAGTCTGTTTAGGTGTGGTTAATTTCTTGCTCTTCTTTTCTGCAATAGATGAGAAAGCAAGAAGCAGAAGGAAAAACGATTGTTTTCCTTGGTGGGTCCTTCAGGTCTTTATGTAGATAGAGAAAAAGTCTCTTCTAGCATCCATTGATCTTTTAGGATCTTTAATTCAAAATACTCATTATACCAGGGAGCCATATATTGGGGTGAGGTTGCCTTGCCTGTACTCCTCCAGAATTTATTTAATTTTAATTTTTTTTTTTTTTTTTTTTTAGATGGAGTTTCGCTCTTATTGCCCAGGCTGGAGTGCAATGGCGCAATCTCAGCTCACCACAACCTCCACCTCCTGGGTTCAAGCGATTCTCCTGCCTCAGCTTCCTGAGTAGCTGGGATTACAGGCATGCGCCACCACGCCCAGCTAATTTTGTATTTTTAGTAGAGACGGGGTTTCTCCATGTTGGTCAGGCTGGTCTCAAACTCCTGACCTCAGTGGTCCACCTGCCTCGGCCTCCCAAAGTGCTGGGATTACAGGTATAAACCACCACACCTGGCGTTTTTTTTTTTTTTTTTAAGAGAAAGAATCTTACTCTGTCACCCAGGCTAGACAGTAGTGGAATTATCATAGCTCACTGCATCCTTGAACTCTTGGGCTCAAGGGATCCTCCCAACTCAGCCTCCTGAGTAGCTGGGACTACAAGTATATATCACTATGCCTGGCTAATTTTATTTTACTTTTTTTTTTTTTTTTTGGTAGATATGGGGTCTCACTATGTTGCCAAGGTTGCTCTTGAACTCTTGGCCTCAGGTGATCTTCCCGCCTTGACCTCCCAAAGTGCTGGGATTACAGATGTGAGCCACTGTGCCTGGCCTCCTTCAGAATTTAAAAATATGAAAGCAGAAGTTAGGAACTCAATGAAAAGACTGTAAGTTGGAATGAGTGGTGTGGCTCCTGCCTGTAATCCCAGCACTTTGGGAGGCAGAGGCAGGCAGATTACTTGAGGTCAGGAGTTTGAGACCAGCCTGGCCAACATGGTGAAATCCTGTCTCTACTAAAAATACAAAAATTTGGTAGGTATGGTGGCATGCACCTGTAATCCTAGCTACTCAGGAGGCTGAGGCAGGAAAATCGCTTGAACTCAGGAGGTGGAGGTTGCAGTGAGCAGAGATCACACCATTGCACTACAGCCTGGGTGACAGAGTGAGAATCCATCTCAAGGAAAAAAAAAAAAAAAGATTGTAAGTTAAATCTCCTAGAAAGCAAAACACTTCAGAGATAGTGAAAAAAGAAGAGCACAGATTGTAAATTTATAGCATCAGTACAGTAGGTTCAACATTTTTATAATGAGGGGGCACACGCCTGTAATCCCAGCACTTCAGGAGGCTGAGATGGGTGGATCACTTGAGGCCAGGAGTTTGAGACCAGCCTGGCCAACATGGTGAAACCCTATCTCTACTAAACATACAAAAATTAGCTGGGCGTGCTGGTACGCACCTGTAGTCCCAGCTACTTGGGAGGCTGAGGCAGGAGAATCGCTTGAATCTGGGAAGCAGAGGTTGCAGTGAGCCAAGATCATGCCACTACACTCCATTCTGGGTGACAGAGCAATACTCTGTCTCAAAAAAGAGTAATAATAATAATGAAACCACCTTTGCAAAAATCGTAACAGAAAATTATGAGACAGGATCATTCCCTTGAGCCCCTTGCAGTACTTGCTATTGGGGTGTGGCTTGTTTACTTGGCCACCTCACGCTCAAACCCCTTGTGCAGGAACTGGAAAAAACAAACGCTGGAACTAGCCAGTTGCTCCTCTCTGGCAGGAGCAGGCTCGGTGCGGGCCCCATAACAGCGTCCAAGCATGTTACAACCATGCTCTTTCAGCTCTGCTGTCTGAGGACAGCCAGCTCAGTGGAGGGTCAGGGTGGGAGCCCCTGCCCTCTCAACACCCAGGTTATTGTCCAGCATCCAGGAAGAATCAAGTCACATGAATAGATTGAAGGGTAGTGTATGCAGAGGATTTTATTGGGCAATGGAAGTGGCTCTCAGCGGGATGGGGAGTTGAAAAGGGGATAATGCGGGAAGAAGGTGATCTTTCCCTGAAGCTGAGGAGTCTGAGGCCAGGCCCCTCTCCAAAGCCGCATCATCTGAAGTTAGCCACATTTACCCATAGTCTCCAACATTCAGTTGCTTCTCTGCTCACTGCTCAGTCACTTGTATCCTTGACAATCAGCTGTTTGTATCCCTGATGCTCAGCTGCTGTGTTACTCTGCCAGCTGAAATCCTCTTATGAGCACAGGATGGGGAAATGCCAGGCCAAAAAGGCAACATGTGGGTGGAAAAATGGAGCTCCTGTTTTCACTTACAGCTGAGGTTCCAGGCTTAAGGGTGGGGTTTAGCCAGGAGCCCAGCCCTTCTGTATCAATGGCAGTGGGGGAGATGTGATCTAGCCAATCTCCATCTTGCTTTTAGCCTTCAAGCTGCTAAACTAACTTTAGGAGACATTTAGTTTATAGTTTAAATTATAATAGCCCCTCCCCCAAACTCAACCACCTTTGTAAAACTAATTAGAGACCACTAGGCTAGAGGGCAGGGAGGAGCCTGAATTCTGCTAAGGTGTAGACATAAATGATTGCTAGCCATAATTCTGGAGGTCACAAGATACACAACTTCCCCAATCACTCCTTCAGATAACATCACTACTGTTTCAGAACCTAAGATTGACCTTTTGGGATACTGTCTCAGGTTTCTTGCATGTCCGACACCCATGCTTTACCTGGACCTACTGATCAGCAGCTCCTGTGTCCCCACCCAGGAGTGATTCAGCATGCAAGAAGATCGTTTCCCACATCCCTATGATTGCACCCCAAACAAGCACCCATTGTCTAGCCACCCCTACCCTTTCCCCCAAACGACCTTTGAAAAACTCCTAACCTATAAGCCTTCGATGAGACTGATTTGCATGATAACTCCATCTCCCACATGGCGTGGCATCAATTGAACTCTCCACTGCAATGCTGAGATTTGTGTGTGTGTGTGAGACACAGAGTCTTGCTCTGCTGCCCAGACTGGAGTGCAGTGGAATGATCTTGGCTCACTGCAATCTCCGCCTCCTGGGTTCAAGTGATTCTCCTGTCTCAGCCTCCCAAGTAGCTGGGATTACAGGTGTGCACCACCACACTGGGCTAATTTTTGTATATTTAGTAGAGACAGGGTTTTACCATGTTAGCCAGGCTGGCCTTGATCTCGTGACCTCAAGTGATCTGCCTGCCTCAGCCTCCCAAAGTGCTGGGATTACAGGCATGAGCCACTGCACCTGGCCTAATGCTGAGAAATGATTTTCTTTGTGCAGTGGGTAGGAAGAACCTGTCAGGCAGTTACAGTAAGAGTTCCAAGCCAGGCACCATGGCTCACGCCTGTAATCCCAATACTTTGAAAGGCCAAGGTGGGCTGATCACTTGAGCCCAGGAGTTGCAGACCAGCCTGGGCAACATGGTGAAACCACATCTCTATTAAAAAGTACAAAAAATTAGCCAGGCATGGTCCCATGTACCTGTAGTCCTAGCTACTCAGGAGGC
Source organism: Mandrillus leucophaeus (assembly GCF_000951045.1). Classification (NCBI taxonomy): domain Eukaryota; kingdom Metazoa; phylum Chordata; class Mammalia; order Primates; family Cercopithecidae; genus Mandrillus; species Mandrillus leucophaeus. The sequence continues at coordinate 3,947,039 of NW_012101876.1, read as the reverse complement.
TGAGGTGGGAGGATCATCTGAGCCTGGGAAGTTGAGGCTGCAGGGAGCCATGATCATGTCAGAGGTGTTTGAACCACAGCGACTCCATCTTGAATAGGGGCTGGGTAAAATAAGGCTGAGACCTACTGGGCTGCATTCCCAGGAGGTTAGGTATTCTAAGTCAGAGGATGAGATAGGTCAGCACAATGTACAAGTCACAAAGACCTTGCTGATAAAAGGATGTGGTAAAGAAGTTGGCCAAAACCCACCAAAACAAAGATGGTGAGGAAAGTGACCTCTGGTGGTCCTACTGCTCATTATACGCTAATTAAATATATTAGCATGCAAAAAGACACGCCCACCAGTGCCATGACAGTTTACAAACGCCATGGCAATGTCAGGAAGTTACACTATATGGTCTAAAATGGGGAGGAACCCTCAGTTCCAGGAATTGCCCACCCTTTCCTCCCCTCTCCCCGCACCCCAAAAGAACTCATGAAAAATCCAACCCTTGTTTAGCATATACTCAAGAAATAACCATAAAAATGCCAACTAGCAGCCCTCGGGGCCACTATGCCTACAGAGTAGCCATTCTTTTATTCCTTTACTTTCCTAGCTTGCTTTCAGGTTACTCAAATTCTTTCTTTACCCAAATTCTTTCTTACTGGAGGTCCAAGAACCCTCTCTTGGGGTCTGCATTGGGACCCCTTTCCGGTAACAATCGTGCCACTGCACTCCAGCCTGGGTGACGGGAGTGACACGGTGTCTCACAGAAAAAAACAGAGAGTTCCAGGAGAAACCGTCTGTGTGTGTGTGTGTGTGTGTGTGTGTGTGTTGGAGGTTGGGGCGGGGGGCAGTCGGGGGGGTAGTCCTGGAAGTGTTAGGTGTTAGGGAATCATTAAATAAATAATTCAAATAAGTAAATTTCCCCAAACTAAAAAATAAACATTTCCAAAATCATGGCAGCCATGGAGAGTCCAGCCCCTGAACAGGTAAAAATATCCCCATCCAAGGTACCTCACCATGACATTCAGGGACCAGGGGACTGGAATGTTGGCTCAGAACACCACCCCAAAATATGACTGTGGAAGATGAAAATTAATGCCACCTCCAAATATACTTTGGCATATTTTGGGATGGCTATTCCAAGAAACTGAAGACACAGGAATAGCTCTGAAAAGATCTCCTTTTGTGAAAGAAATTTACAAAAGAATTTTGTAAAAGGAAATCTACATTAGCACACAGCAGATGCAAGCAGAGGCTTTCTCTGAGGCCCCCTTAGCTGCCTAGAGATGGAGCTAGGAAAAAATCATATCACAGGAGAAAGAGATTGTGGGTCGACACGTCCCAGAAAGAGATGACCACAGGCGGCCACCCTTCTGAAGAGTGCTACCTGAGAGATTTTATCTGCATAAGGCAACCTTTGTGGGCTGTGCATTTCCTCCCCCTCCCTTCTAGAATTTGTGCCGTGACCTCCTCTCTTCACACCCCCACCAAGTGCAGCACCAGGTGTACCCTCTCCACACCCTCTCTGCACCCCTACCAAGCCCCAGGTCCCCTATTCCTTTCCATGGCCTCAAGATGGTACGCACACTGGCTCTTCTGGGAGTTTCATATTTTGTGAGGCCTCCATGCATATTTGCACATAATACATTTGTATGTCTTTCCTCTTGTTAATCTGTCTACTGTCAAGTTTATTCCAGAGATTCATATTATAGAACCTTTAGAGGGTGAACGAAAAGTTCCCCTTATCCCTACAGAAAAAAGAAAATATCCTAAAAGAATCCATTCTCTTATTTCTGGGAGGTTATCATTTAGCTCATGGTAGGTAAGAATCTTAGAGGTTGAAATAGCATTTCTAGTAGAATTGTCACAAGGATTTTAGTTCACTTAAGAAGTTCAGAAAGAAGTTCTAAGGTTGCTAGACTACCTTTTTTTGGTAATGTAAAAGTAATAAAGGGTCATTACAGAAAACATGAATTTCAGAAAAGTATAAAGAAAAAGTAACAGCTATAATTGAACAACCCTGAAATAAATACTGTAACTGTTTTGGATTGCTTCCTTCTTGTGCGTGAAGTTTTTTTCCTCCATATAGCATCTCCCTATCCTTTAATAATATTTATCATTAAACATAACTGAAACTATACTTGTGAACAGTTTCGGAGTGCTGGAGTGCAGTGGCTGGATATCAGCTTACTGCAGCCTCAACCTACCCAGGCTCAGGTGATCCTCCAACCTCAGCTTCCTGAGTAGCTGGGACTACAGTCACACACCACCACACGCAGATCAGTTTTGTATTTTCTTTTCTTTTCTTTTTTTTTTTTTTTTTGAGATGGAGTCTCACTCTGTCGCCCAGGCTGGAGTGCAGTGGTACAATCTTGGCTCACTGCAAGCTCTACCTCCCAGGTTCATGCCATTCTCCTAAGGAAGGAGACCACTACTACTCCTGCTGCCCTCCTCCCCCAACCTTGCCTAGTTCAAAGACAGGAGGAAAGTGAGAAAGAAACAAAAGTAAGATAAATAGCCAGACAACCCTGGCACCACCACCCAGTCCTAGGAGTTAAACAAAGTAACAATAATAACATCAACCCCTGGCCTAAACTACTTGTGTTATCTGTAAATTCCAGACACTGTATGAAACAAGCATTGTAAAACTTTTTGTTCTGTTAGCTGATGCATGTAGCCCCCAGTCACGTTTCCCACGCCTGCTCGATTTATCACGACCCTTTCACGTGGACCCCTTAAAGTTGTAAGCCTTTAAAAAGGCCGAGTATTTGTTTCTCGGGGAGCTCGGCTCTTAAGATGCGAGTCTGCCGACACTCCCGGCCGAATAAAAAACCTCTTCCTTCTTTAATCCGGTGTCTGAGGAGTTTTGTCTGCGGCTCGTCCTGCTACACTCCTGCCTCAGCCTCCTGAGTAGCTGGGACTACAGGAGCCTGCCACAACGCCCGGCTAATTTTTTATATTTTTAGTAGAGACAGAGTTTCACCCCTTGAGACCATGTTAGCCAGGATAGTCTCAATATCCTGACCTCGTGATCTGCCCACCTCAGCCTCCCAAAATGCTGGGATTACAGGCGTGAGCCACCGTGCCCGGCCCAGTTTTGTATTTTCTATAGAAATGGGGTTTCACCATATTGTCCAGCTTGGTCTCGAATTCCTGGGTTCAGCTGATCCACCAATCTCAGCCTCCCAAAGAGATGGGAATACAGACATGAGCCATTATGTCTGGCCCAGTTTTATAATGTTATGTACAAAGCCTCAAAGGTGAAGGATGCAGTGAGCTATGTTCATGCCAAAAAAAAAAAAAAAGAAAGAAAGAAAGAAAAAAAAAGAAACAAGTCACAAAGACCCTGCTAATAAGACTGGTTGTGGTAAAGAAGCCAGCCAAAACCCACCAAAACCAAGATGGCGATAATGTATTAGCATGGCAAAACACACGCCCACCAGTGCCATGACAGTTTACAAATGTCTGGAAGTTACCCTATATGGTCTAAAGCGGGGAGAAACTCTTAGTTCTGGAGATTGCCCACCCCTTTTCCAGAACGTTCAGGAATAATCTACCCCTTATTTAGCATATGATCAAGAAATAACTATAAGTATACTCAGTTGGGCAGCCCATGCCACTACTGTGCCTACGGAGTAGCCATTCTTTTGTTTCTTTCGCTAATAAATTTACTTTCACTTTCTGAACTAGCCCCGAATTCTTTCTTGTGCAAGGTCCAAGAACCCTCTCTTGGGGTCTGGATTGGGGCCCCTTTCCACTAACACAATGGGTTCATTTTGCTTGCTGCACAGATAGAGCCAATCTGTCAAGACAGAGAAACTGCAATGCGGAGAGACTTTCATTCACGGCTGAACGAGAGACTGGAGTTTTATTACTCATAACAGTCTCTCCGAAAATTCAGAGACTAGGGTTTTTCAAGGATAGTTTGGTGGGCAGCAGGGCTAGGGAATGGGGAGTGCCCATTGGTTGGGTCAGAGATGAGATCTTATGGAGTTGAAGCTATCCTCTTGGGCTGAAGTGATTCCTGGGTGGGGACCACAGGAACAGCTGGCAGGTCTGAGTGGCAGTCATCAGAAATGCAAACACCGGGCCGGGCATGATGGCTTACACCAGTAATCCCAGCACTTTGGGAGGCTGAGGCAGGCAGATCACCTGAGGTCAGGAGTTTGAGATTGGCCTGGCCAACATGGTGAAACCCCATCTCTACTAAAAATACAAAAATTAGCCAGGTGTGGTGGTGCACGCCTGTAATCCCAGCTATTAGGGAGTCTGAGGTAGGAGAATCGCTTGAACTGAGGAGGCGGAGGTTGTAGTGAGCCGAGATGATGCCACTGCACTCCAGCCTGGGCGACAGAGTGAGATTCCATCTCAAAAAAAAATACAAAAATTAGCCAGGTGTGGTGGTGCACGCCTGTAATCCCAGCTATTAGGGAGTCTGAGGTAGGAGAATCGCTTGAACTGAGGAGGTGGAGGTTGTAGTGAGCCGAGATGATGCCACTGCACTCCAGCCTGGGCGACAGAGTGAGATTCCATCTCAAAA